>NC_091578.1:8674419-8679419 GCF_042767895.1 Penaeus vannamei
CCAATATATCAACAAACTAAAATTGCTAGAGAGAGACCTAGAGATCAAGACTCATAAAGAAACACAGGAAAAAGTACTCCCACGAGAGAGAGAGAGAGAGAGAGAGAGAGAGAGAGAGAGAGAGAGAGAGAGAGACAGAGACAGAGACAGAGAGAACAAGAGAGACCGAGAGACAGAGAGAGAGAGAGAGAGAGAGAGAGAGAGAAAGACAGAGACAGAGAGAACAAGAGAGACCGAGAGACAGAGAGAGCGAGAGCGCGCGAAAGAAATATATACATACATCCACCTTATTCACTATCTAAAATTTGCATTCGGACCATAGGGCCTCCCCCCCGAAATGGGACTCTCTTCCCCACTGATTCCTCACTCCCGGGTCCTCACTCACCCAAACATGATGCATGATAACCCACATCCTGAGCCGAATGACACCGCATGTTGTATGTTGACGTAAGAGCATACCTCATCCGTAAGAGCATACCTCATCCCTTGGAGCTAAGGACCTCGGAGCGACGACCGGGTCCTCGCGCAGAATATGGAAATTCCCACGTCATAAAGAGAGGGAATATCAAGTGGAACATATTACTAGATTCTTCTTCATTCACTCCAGTCATTTCAAATTCAATAAAGCTGGTCATCAATTGCGATGCGCGGCCAGCATAACGCTCTATCCCCTCGGCTCGCGGGAGGGGAGAATCGCCCCTATCGCGCGGGACCGGAGGGGCGTTTATCGACTCGTCCCCGCCGTGGTTACGCTCTTGTGGCCTTTAGAATAGCCATTATGGCTGGAAAAGACAAATGAGCATCAGAGTTGCGGGGGGAATCAGAAAACATATGAGCAGCGCGGTGACTAATCGACCCGACGCTAGCCGGCCTGGCCAGAAACCGGGAGGGAGGGAGGGAGGGAGGGAGGGAGGGAGGGAGAGGAGAGGGAAGCGAGGAGAGGAGGGAGGGAAGAGGGAAGCGGGGAGAGGAGGGAGGGAGGGAGGGGAGAGGGAAGCGGGGAGAGGAGGGAGGGAGGGAGGGAGGGGAGAGGGAAGCGGGGAGGAGGAGGGAGGGAGGGGAGAGCGATAGCGGGGAGAGGAGGGAGAGGGAAGCGGGAGGGAGGGGAAAGGGGAAGGCGGGGTGTAGGGGAAGTGGGGAGAGGGGCAGGCAGGGAGAAGAGGAGGCAGGGTGAAGAAATACGGGGAGAAGGGGAGACAGACAAAGGGGGAGGGAGGGAGAAGAGGAGGCGGGGTGAAGGAAGATAGGGAGAAGGGGAAGCTGGGAGAAGGGGGGGGGGCGGGGTACAGGGGAAGTAGGGAGAGGGGAAGGGAGGAAGAAAAGCAAACGAGGAAGGAGCATAAATGGACGAAAAGTGCGGGTGCGAAGGAGGGACACAGGAGAAAGAGGAAGAAAAGAGAAATGAAGGAGTAAATGGAAGAAGGAAGAGGTGCAAACGAGGAATAAGTACGGATGGAGACGGAAGAGAAGAAGAGAGGGAAGAAAGGGGAAGAGGACAAGGGAGAAGACAGAGACACGAGTAAACGAAGATGATAAAGAGGAGCGAAGGTAAAAGAAAAGGAATGGAGAAAGAAGAAATGATGGATAAAGAGGAAAAGAACAACAAGAAGAAATGACGAGGAAAGGAAGAAGGGAGAAGCAAAACGAAAACAAAAGAGAACATCGCAAATGGGCAAAGTGAGAGCAAAGAAAGAAAAGTGAAACGGAAAGAAAAGAGAAGAAAAAAGAAGAAGGAATATAATACTAATATTAATAACAAAAAATAGAAGAAAACGAAGGAAGAAGAACAAAAAAGGAAGATAGGATAAACAAAATGAAAGAAGAGAAAAAAAATCAAGAAGAAGGATGAGAAAAGTAGAAAAAAAATACTTACACAGAAAGGTGACAGCTAAACACCAATAAAAAGGAATAAGGAAATGAATAAAAAAAGAAAAAAATCGAGAAGGGAGTAATATGAAAAGACATAGAAGGAAGAGAGTGCTAAGCGTGAGATGAACTCAAAGAAGGAAGAGGGAATAAGAGAGAAAAGAAAAAACGACAAGAAAGGAGAAGGAGATTAGAAGATGAAAAAAAAGAAGAAAGAGGGTAGACAGAACGAAGAATGAAAAAAAAAATGATAATCATAAAAGAAGGAGAAGAGGAAGACAGAAGATGATGATGAAGAAGAAAAGAAGAAAAGAACGATAACGATTGGGAAAAAATGAACAAGAAGCGAATGAGAGGAGAAGTATAGAGAGAAAAATAGAAGACAATGATTTTAAAGAAACGAATGCGAATGATGTAGAAAGCAGAAGTGATAATAACAAGACGTGAAGGAGACGGAGAAGAATGGAGAAATAAAGTCACTGAAAAAGAGGAGGTGGAGAAGAAAGAGGAGGAGTAGGAGAAGGAGTAGTAAGGTAAAGAGGATGAATAGGAAGAGTAAGAGGAATAGGAAGAGAAGGAGTCGGAAGAAGAAGAAGAAGAAGGGGGAGGAGAAGGAGGAGGAATAGGAGGTGCAGGAAGAGGAGTAAGAAGAGGAGGAGGAGGAATAGGAAGAATAGGAGTCGGAATAAGAAGAGAAGGATGAGTAGGAGGAAGAGAAGGAGGAGGAGGAGTAGGAAGAAGAGGAGGAGGAAGAAAAGGAGGAGGAAAAGGAGGAGGAGGAGGAGGAGAAGAAGAGGAGGAGGAGGAGGAAGAGGAGGAGTAAAAGAAAGAAGAGAAAGAGGAGGAGGAGGAAGAAGAGGAGGAGGATGAAGAAGAGGAGGAGGAGGAGGAAGAGGAGGAGTAAAAGAAAGAAGAGAAAGAGGGGAAGGAGGAGGAAGAAGAGGAGGAGGAGGAAGAAGAGGAGGAGGAGGAGGAAGAGGAAGAGTAAAAGAAAGAAGAGAAAGAGGAGGAGACAGGGGGAGGAAGAAGAGGAGGAGGATGAAGAAGAGGAGGAGGAAGAGGAAGAGAAGGAGTAAAAGAAAGAAGATAAAGAGGAGGAAGAGAAGGAGGAGGAGGAGGAAGTGATGGATGGAGCCGAACTTGACATACAGACGTTTCAAATGCAAAAGAGAAATGACCAGGAGGGAATTTTGAGATCGGGATGGAGAAAATTTGGCCCTGAAATTGAAGAGGTTTAATTTGTTGCGCAAGAAAGAGAGGCATAAGGAAAAAAAGGGAGAATGAAAGGAAAGGGCAAGGAGGAAGGAAGAGGGAGGTAGGAAGGGAGGAAGGATGGGAGGGAGGGAGGAAGGAAGGGGAGGAAGGAAGGGAAGGAAGGAGGGAGGTAGGGAGGAAGGAAGGAAGGAAGGTAGGGAAGAGGAGAGAGAGGGAGGATGGGGGAAGAAGATGAATAAGAGGAAGATAGAAGAGAGAAAAGGGGAGAGTAAATAAGGGAGAAAGGAAGAGAGGAGAGAAGTTAGGCCAAATGGGGAATAAGAAAAGGAAGAAAGGAAGGAATAAAGAGAGAAAAAAAGCGTTTTTTTTTTTCATCAAGCGAATGGATACAATCGAAACATAATTTACAATTAAAAAAGAAACAAAATTTAATCATTATTTTGACAGGCAAGCCAACTCCCTAGATAAACAAACACGTAAAGAAAACATATCATGCAGTTCAACACAAACTAAACAAAGATAAGTAAATAAAAAGCATAAAAACAATATAGAATCAAGAACATCAACCACAAACAGAAAATGGCGAGGGAGAGGGAAAGAAAATGGTGCCATGAAATATTGAAATGGGAAGAAATCTTAAGATGGGTAACTAAAGTGTTCTTTTTCTTGACATTGTTCGTTAAGCCTTTTGTTGTTATTACCGTTGTCAAAATTATTATCTTTATGGTTGTTTCAGTTATTGCCGCTTTATCATCGTTTTGATAACAGAAAAAAATGTAATGATAATGATGAAGATGATAATGATTATTAGTTTTATATATTGATGAAACTGGTATTTTTTTTCTATCTATCTATCTATCTATTTATATATATGTGTATATGTATAAATATGTATTTATGTATATATAAATATATATCTATATCTATATGTATCTATGTATATCTATCTATCTATCTATCTATATGTATATATATCTATGTATATCTATCTATCTATCTGTCTATCTATATGTATATATATACATATATATATATATATATATATATATATATGTATATATATATATATATATATACATATATATATATATATATATATATATATACATATATATATATATATATATATATATGTATATATATATATATATATGTATATATATGTATATATATATATACATATATATACATATATATATATATATATATATATATGTATATATATATATATATATATATATATATATATATATTATATGTATATATATATATTATATATATGTATATATATATATGTATATGAATACATAAATGATATATATATATTATATATTAATACATAAATGAATATATATATATACACACACATACGTACATACATACATACATAGACATATATATATATATATGTATATATATATATATATATATATATATATATATATATATATATATACATACATATATATATATATATATATATATATATATATATATATATATATATATATATATATATATACACACAAAAATGCATCAACACGAAACATATGCATAGAAACATAAACCCACCATAACATGAAATCTGGATTTTTTTTTCTTTCTTTTTTTATGTCCTACGGAAGAAATTAATTACTGTGTGACAGATGACTGCAACAAGGGATTCACATTTAAAACTAATGACTTCCACTTTAACGCATATATAAAATACATTACACGGAGAGAATTTATTGTTTTAATAATGCATGAATCGCAAATATTGCACCAACTCCTATCGTTATTTTTTGTCTGTTTATTCATTCTTTTGCTGTTGTTGTTTTTTTCATAATTCAAAAGTTTTTTTTTACTGTTTCTTTTTTTTAAGATATTGGATTCTGTCTGTAGCTGTTTGTTATTATATTTTTTTGCTTTTGTTTTTT
>NC_091578.1:8703991-8706491 GCF_042767895.1 Penaeus vannamei
AGAAAGTGAAGAAAAAGGGGTCTATGAAGAAGGGAAGAGTGGGGGAGGGAGGGAGGGAGGGATGGAAGAGAGGATAAGGAATTGTATGGAGAATAAAGGATAGTGAGGGGGGAGGATAAAGAAAATAGAGGAACAGGGAAATGTAGTGAAGGAGAAGGATTGGTAGAGAAAAAAGAGGATAGAGACGATATAGGAAGAGGAAAGAAAGAGAGGAGGAGAGAATAGCCGAAAAAGGGAATAAGTAGGATAGGATGAACAAAGAATCGTAGAGAAGGCAGGGAGGAATAAAAGAAGTGGATGAAATAATCCGAAAATTAGGGAGAATGGGAAGCGGGAGGGGGGAAAGGAGGAGGGATAAATAAAGGAAACAGGATAATTGGATAGCAGGAAAAGGGAAACGTTATCCAATAAACAAACAAACATTCATATATGAATAAGGAAAGTATAAATAAACAAAGTAATATCCAATCTTTTTTAGCTCCATTTTCTACTTATCTACTTATCAAATAAACAAAAGAATAAACGAATACATGAATAAATAGATGAATAAAGAGACAATGAATAAACGACTAAATAGACTAATAAGTAAACCATAGACACACAGACAAAAAAAAAAGTAAACATCAAAATAAGTAGATAAACAAATACCTAAATAAGCGCATTCACAAACAAACAAAGAATAAACACACAAACTATAATAAATAAATGAATAAAGGGACAATGGACAAACGACAAAATAAACAAATAAGTAAATCATAAACACACAGACAAAAAAAAAAAGTAAACAAAAAAATAAATAGATAAACAAATAAGCGATAGCCCTAAATAAGCGAATCAACAAACAAACAAACAAAGAATAAACACAAACAAACAAACAAATGACAAAATAATGACCACCTCAGCTCCGAGAGAAAAAGTCTACGGGGAAAAAAATAGCCGTTTCTTACTGACATAAGAGTGAAGGCTTAAGTCCGAGATTAAGAGCTTGCGTGAACCTCTTAAAGAATCGTGCACACAGAATCATTTGTGTGCGTGTGTGTTTTGTGTGTGTGTGTGTGTGTGTGTGAGTATGTGTGTGTGTGTGTGTGTGTGAGTTTGTGTGTGTGTGTTGGGGGTGGGGTATGTGTGTGTGTGTGGACGTGTGTGTTTTGTGGGAGCGTGGATGTGTGTGTGTGTGTGTGCGTGTGTGTGTGTGTGTGTGTGTGTGTGTGTGTGTGTGTGTGTGTGTGTGTTCGGGTGGGTGGGTGCGTAAGTGTGCGTGCGTGCGTGGATGTGTGTGTGTGTGTGTGTGTGTGTGTGTGTGTGTGTGTGTGTGTGTGTGTGTGTGTGTGTGTGTGGATGTGTGTGCGTGTGTGTTTTGTGTGAGCGTGGATGTGTGTGTGTTGGGGGGGGGGTTGTGTGAGTGTGGATATGTGTGTGTGAATTTGTGCATTTGGGGGGGGGGGGGTATGTGTGTGTGTGAGTTTTGTGTGAGCGTGGATGTGTGTGTGTGTGTGTTGTGTTTGTGTGTGTGTGTGTGAGCGTGGATGTGTGTGCGTGTAGGAAAGGGGGAATTTGTGTGAGCGTGGATATATGTGTGTGTGTGTGTTGGGGGGTGGGGGTATGTGTGTGGGTGTGTGTGTGTTTGTGTGTGTACATATGTGCGTGTGTGTGTGGTGTGTGGTGGGTGTGTGTGTGTGTGTGTGTGTGTGTGTGCTTGTGTGGCTTGGAGTGGAGTACATATGTGCGTGTGTGTGTTGTGGGTGGGGGTATGCATTGTGTGTGTGTGTGTGTTTGTGTGTGCTTCTGTGGCTTGTGAGTGGGAGTTCTTGTGTATGTGTGCAAGTATTTGTTTGGGTGTATGCATTTTGTGTGTGTGTGTGTGTGTGTATGTGTGTGTGTGTGTGTGTGTGTGTGTGTGTGTGTGTGTGTGTGTGTGTGTGTGTGTGTGTGTGTGTGTGTGTGTGTGTGTGTGTGTGTGTGTGTGTGTGTGTGTGTGTGTGTGTGTGTGACTGTCTATGAAAACAGAGATGAAAATGATTGTACAAAAACTCACTAACCAGCCAGTCCGGAAACCATAATAAAAAGGGATAAATTATCTTAATGAGAGACATCCTGAAAGCGGCGAAGGAGGAGGAGGAGGAGAAGGACGAGGAGGAGGAGGAGGAGGAGGAGGAAGAGGAGGAGGAGGAGGAGGAGAAGGACGAGGAGGAGGAGGAGGAAAAGGACGAGGAGGAGGAGGAGGAAAAGGACGAGGAGGAGGAGGAGGAAAAGGACGAGGAGGAGGAGGAGGAGGAGGAGGAGGAGGAGGAGGAAAAGGACGAGGAGGAGGAGGAGGAAAAGGACGAGGACGAGGAGGAGGAGGAGGGAGGAGAGGAGGAGGAGGAGGAGGAGGGAGGAGGAGGAAGGAGGAGGAGGAGGAGGAGGAGGAGGGAGGAGGAGGAGGAGGAGGAGGAGAGGGAGGAGGAGGAGAAAATTGAGAGGAGGAGGAGGAAGAAGAAGAAGAAGAAAGAAGAAGAGG
>NC_091578.1:8723991-8736491 GCF_042767895.1 Penaeus vannamei
TCCCTTCTCTTTTTCCTCCCCTTTTTCCTTTCCTCTTTCCCTTCCCTCCTCCCTTCCTCTCGCCCTTCCCCCTCCCTTTTCGTTCCCCCTTCTCTTTCTCTTCTCTCTCCTCCTTCTTTCACTTCCGTTCTTCCCCAATTCCAATCCCTTTCCCAGCATCCTAACCCTCTTCCCTGTCCCCCTATCCTACCCCCTCCCTCCCCTTCCCTCCCTCTCCCTTCCCCTCCCTCCTTTCTCCCCCTCCCTCTTCCACATCCTTACCCCTTCCTCCCCTTATCCTCCTTCCCTCCCCTTATCCCACCTCCCTCCCCCTATCCCCATTCCCCCCACCCCTATCCCTATCCTCCCACCCATCCCCCCCACCCCTAACCCCCTCTTTCACCCCCTCCCCTTCCCCTTCCCCCTCCCCTCCTCACCCCACCCCTCTCTCTCTCTCTCTCTTTCTCCCCACCACGCGTGTTGCAATTTCACATGCCTTACGAATTGTGAAATGGCCATATCCCCCCCCTCCCGTCCCTCCCTTCCCCCCTTTCTCTTCCTCCCCTCCCCCTCCACCCTCTCCACCCCCTCCCCCACCAGAGTCTCAAGCCCGTCTCAGGCAACCGGGAGAAAATCCACCGGAAATGAAATTTGCCTACAAATCTTTATGAGGCGGTTTCTCGGGCCAGAGTCCTCGGCGCTCTCTTCTTCTTAGTCTTGTTCTGTTTGTGCGTCTGTATACGTGTATGTACATATATGTTTGTATATATGTATATATATATGTATATATATATATATATATATATATATATATATATATATATATATATATATATATATATATATATATATATATATATATATATATATACATATATATATATATATATATATATATATATATATATATATATATATATATATATATATATATATATATATATATATATATATATATATATATATATATATATATATATATATATATATATATATATATATATATATATATATATATATATATATATATATATAGATATACATATGTGCATTTATATATATATATATATATATATATATATATATATATATATATATATATATGTATATATGTATATATGTATATATGTATATATGTATATATATATATATATATATATATATATATATATATATATATATATATATGTTTATATGTATATATATATATATATACATATATATATATATATATATATATATATATATATATATATATATATATATGTGTGTGTGTGTGTGTGTGTGTGTGTGTGTGTGTGTGTGTGTGTGTATATATATATATATGTATATATATATGTATATATATATATATATATATATATATATATATATATATATATATATATATATATATATATATATATATATATATATATATATATATATATATAATATATATATATATATATATATATATATATATATATATATATATATATATATATATATATATATATATATATATTTATATATATATATATATATTTATACAGTATATACATGTGTGTATACATATATATATATATATATATATATATATATATATATATATATATATATATATATATATATATATATATATATATATATATATATATATATATATATATATATATATATATATATATATATATATATATATATATATATATATAAATATACATAGTGTATATATATAGATAGATAAACATAGTATATATATATATATATATATATATATATATATATATATATATATATATATATATATATATATATATATATATATATATATATACATATGTCTATCCATCTATCTCTATATCTCTCCCTCTTCCTCCCTCTCCCTCGTTCCCCCTCCCCCCCCTCTCTCTCTCTTATTCTTTCCCTCCCTGTCTTTCTCTCTTTCTCCCTCGCTCATTTGCATATATGAATCTACGGCAATAAAATACGTCACACCGACCATAAGCTTAAGGGAATGGGGAGGGGGGGGGGAGGGGGGGGGGAAATGCTATGCGATTTCAATTATTTTTCGAATCGAAATGTTTGGGACAAGAAGCTAGAGGAAGGTTGTTTTCTTCTTCTTCTTCTCCTTTCTTCTTCTTCTTCTCCTTTCTTCTTCTTCTTCTCCTTCTTCCTCTTCTACTTCTTCTTTTTCTTCTTCTCCTTCGTCATCTTCTTCTTTTTCATCCTATTCTCCTTCTTCTTCTACATCTTCTTCTTCTTCATCATCATCATACTATTATTATTCGTCTTCTTATTATCATTCTATTTCTTCTACATTTTTTAATGATTTTCTTGTTTTCTCTTATTCTTCATCGTTTTCTTCCCTTTCATTTTTATAACCTTGTCCTCCTTCTTCTCTTTCTTTCTTTACTTCTCTCTTCTTCTCTCTTTGTTCTTGTTGTTTTTGTCTCTTTATTCTCATTAAACATTTCATTTCTCTTCGTCTGTTTCTTCCTTTGTGTGTCTCTTCTTTCGTATTTTTTTCTTATTCTTCTCTTTCTTTCTTCAGCCATTCTTTTTTTCTTTTTTTCCCTCTTCTTTGCAATTCTTCTTCTGTTTCCTTTGTCTGTTCTTCCTTCAAGTCTCATTATTTTACAGATATTTTAATTTTCATTTATTTTTATGTGGGATTTTTTTCATTTCTTGTTTTCTTAATTTCGTTTTTTGTGCTATTACTTTCTTTCAGTTTGTCCCTCTCGCATTCTCCTTATATTTCTTCCATTTCTTCTTTATCTTCACCTCCTTCTTAATTCCTTCTTCCTCTCGATTATCCCCTTACATCTTTCATATTCTTTTTCCTTTCTGTCTTATTATTATTATTATTCGTCCCTTTCTATTTCTTCTTCCTCCTCTCCTTCTTCTTCTTCTTCTTCTTTCTCCCTTTCTGTTTTTTCTTCTTCTTCCTTTTTGTCCCTTTCTTCTTTTTCCTTTTCCTCTCTTCCCTTTCTTCTTCTTCCTCTCCTCTTTTCTTCTTTTTCTTCTTCCTCTCATATTTTTTTCTTCTTCTTACTCCTCTTCTTTTTCTTCTTCTTTTCCTCTCTTTTTTTCTTCTTCTTCCCCTCCTGTTTTTTTTCTACTTTTCTTCTCTTTCTACTACTTTTAGAAAGAGAAAAGACAAAAGAAAATAGAATACGAAAGGAGAAACTAGAGGAGAGAGATGAAATAAGAAGGATAATCGCATCTTCTCTTATTTCTTTTTCTCTTCCATTTTTATTTCATTTTCTTTTTTTCCATCTATTCAGTCATTTATCCGTTTTTGTTTCTCTTCATTTTCTCCCCCTTCCCCCTTTTTTCTATCCTTATCTATCCATTTCTATCCTTGAATCTATTTGCTTCACCCACCCTCTTTCTCTATCCTTCCTTCCTTCCTTCCTTCATCCCCTTTGTCTATCTCTATCAAGCTATCCTTCTATCCTTCTATCCTCCCTCCCCTTCCTTTACCTCCCCCTTTCCCCCCTCCCTCCCATTTCTTCCCTCTACCCATCTATCCTTCCCTCCATCCATTCTTCCCTCCCTCCCCTTCTTCTCCTCTTCTCTATTCAATCCCCCTTCTATTTCTCTCATCATATTCCCATCTATCCCTCAACCCCTCCACCCCCACCCCCCTCCACGTCCCTTCCCCTCACCCATTCCTACCTCTTCTTTCCCTCCCCCACCCCTCTTAGCCCCTATCCTTTCCTACCTCACCCTTTCCCTCCCCTCCCTCCCCCCCCTCCCCTCTTACCCTCCCTCTCCTATCTCCCCCTCCCTTTCCTCTTCCCCCCTCCCATCCCTCCTTATCTCTTTACCCTTCCCCCTCCCCTCCTAAGCCACCCTCCTATCTCCCTCTCCCCTTCCCCCTCCCCCCCCCTCTCCCATCCCTCCTTCCCACCTAACCTGCCCCCCTTCCCCTTCCTTCCACCTCCCCCCTCTCCCCTTCCCCCAAGATCGGACCGGGGGAGAGAGAGGAGAGGGGGAGAGGGGGAGGGAGGCAGAAAGAGAACAGGGGAGTAGGAGAGAGGGGGAGGAAGGGGGAAAGAAGGAGAGGAAGAGGGGAAGAGGGGAAATAAAGAGGGAGGGGGGAGGGTAGCTGGAACAGAGGAGCAGGGGAGAGGAGGAAAGAAGGAGTGGGGGAGGGTAGCTGAAGCAGAGAAGCAGGGAAGAGAGAGGGGGGAAGGAAGGGAGAAAAAAGAGGGGGGGAGGGGAGCTTTCGAAGAGGAAGGGGGAAGTAAGGAGTGGGGGAGGGTAGCTGAAGCAGAGAAACAGGGAAGAGAGAGAGGGGGGGAAGGAGGGAGAAAGAAGGAGTGGGGGTGGGTAGCTAGAACAGAGGAGCAGGGAAGAGAGAGAGGGGGAAGGAAGGGAGAAAGAAAGAGGGGGGGGGGAGGGGAGCTGACGAAGAGGAAGGGGAAAAGAAGGAGTGGGGGAGGGTAGCTGAAGCAGAGAAGCAGGGAAGAGAGAGAGGGGGGAAGGAGGGGGAAAGAAGGAGTTGGGGGAGGGTAGCTAGAACAGAGGAGCAGGGAAGAGAAAGAGAGAGAGAGAGGGGGAAGGAAGGAAGGAAGGGGGGAAAGAAAGAAGAGGGGAGAGGAGAGGGGAGGAGATGGGAGGAGGGGGAGCTGGCGAATGTAAATCACGCTCTCGCCCCCCAGGCCTTAAGAGCCGTCCCAGAATACCGTCACCATAATCAGAATAGGAGTCGAGTTAGACCATTATGTAAAACAGAGATGACGAACCCTGGATCCCCCTTCTCAGCTCACTGCCGCATATTTGCATTTAGAATCCATAGTTTCAAGTTTACGACAGTTTTTATGGGGGTGCACCAGCTAGGCGGTTTGTGGCTGAGACACGCACACGCACATACACAAGCGCGGCGCATACACACACACGTACACGGACATAAGTGCGCGCGTACGGATGGATGGGGTTTACATAGATGCGGAGTTGGGTTGGGTTGGAGGTTGGAGGATGTGGGTGGGGGGGTGGGGGTAAGGTGGGGGGAGAGGGGGAGGTTTGAGGTATAGTTGTGTTTAGGCGTCGGCTTGGCTTGGGTATTGCTTGGCTTGAGTTTGATTGGGTTGGGTTTAAATTGCATTCCGGGTGAGTTGGTTTGAGTTGAGTTGAGGTGGGTTAAGATGGGTTGAGTTGAGATGAATTGGGTTGAGTTGGGTTGAGATGAGTTGGATTGGGTTGAGTTGAATTGATTTGAGCTGAGTTGAGTTGGTTTGAGTTGAATTAGGATGAATTTAGTTGGGTTGAGTTGAATTTTAGCTGAGATGAGTTGGGTTGAGTTGAGTTGATTAGAGTTGGGTTGAGCTTGGTTGAGTTGTACTGACTTAAGTTGATTTGTGTTGAAGTGAGTTGGGCTGAGTAGAATTGAACTGACTTGAGTTGAGTTGAGTTGAGTTGGGTTGAACTGAGATGAGCTGGATTGAGTTGAGTTGAGCTGAGTAGGGTTGAGTTGACTTGACTTGAGTTGACATGATTTGAGTTGACTTGAGTTGAGTTGCGCCGTGGTCTAGACATATTTTCTCGTTTCGGAAGGTGATTTTGGGGCCTGAAGTGACGGTATAGGGCAAAGGATCATGGAAGACAGTGAGGATGGTGGCGTGTGGATGAGGTTTTAGGAAGTGGATAGGAGGGTGTGTGTGGATCAGGGAACGTGGAAGAGGTTAGGAATTTGGTCCGAAGGTGTAGATGTGGATGGATGTGGATGTGGGTGGATGTGGATGTGGGTGGATGTGGAGGTGGATATGGATGTGGATAGAGGGCTTATTGGGAGTGAGTGCTGGTAGATTTGGGGGGAAAAAGTGGTGTGGATACAATGAGAAGGAGGATAAGGGGGATATCCGTACATGTCGGTATCCACACAGAAACACTCACGTTCATTTACACTAGAAAAACAACAACTATACACGCACGCATACATGTACATAGATAGATAGATGTGTATGTGTGCATGTACTTATACACACACACACACACACACACACACACACACACACACACACACACACACACACACACACACACACACACACACACACACACACACATATATATATTATTATTATCATTGTTCTTATTACAATTGTTATCGTTGTTATCATTATCAGTTTTATCATTGCCATTGCTATCATAATTGTTATCAAAGTTAAACTTAACATTAGTGTGATTATCATCATCATTATTACAATTACTATCACTGTTGTTATTATTGCCATTATTATCCGTATTACCTTATCATTATCATTAATATCATTAGTATAATCATTTCATTTTCCTGTGTTTTTCATCATTGTTAATATCATTACCATGATTATTACTATTATCATCGTCACACAATTGTTTATTTTTTCATTATTATCATTGTCTTTATTATTGTTATTGTTATCACTGTCATCTTTATTTTTATTGTTATTACTGTTCTTTGTTGATAACGTTATCATCATTTTCATATTCGGTTTTATTATTATCATCATCATCAATATAATCGATATTGTTATTAATATTATCATTATCATTATTATTAGTATTATCATAATTATTGTTATCATTATTATCGCTATTGATATTATTATTTCAATTATTATTATTAATATTATCATTATTGTTGTTATCATTATCATTATCACTATTATTATCACAAGTACTATTATAACTATCATTATCATCATTATCATTACTACTATTATTATCATTGTCACTATTATCATTGTTATTATCATCAATATTGGTATCATTATCATTATTATTATTGCCCATGGTGATGATGATCCTTGTTATTTCTGTCAAAGAGTTTAGTCATGATCAGTTCGTCTGTCTGTTAGTTCGTTAATAATGCCATCGGCATTGTCATAGACATTATGATCATTGCCAATTTCATAATCTGTCGTTATCATTTCTACCGTCCTTACTCTTGTCACTGTCATTATTGTAATGATTGTTGATGCTAACTATCATTGTCTTTATTATGATTATCAGTGTTATGTTCATAATCATTATTACCATTATTATCGCCATTATATTTATTGTTGTCATTATCAATTCTATTACAATTATTATTATGATAATTATTATTTTATCATCATCATCATCATCATCATCATCATCATCATCATCATTCTTATTATTATCATTATTGTTATTATTATCAATATTAGTGGTAGTAGTAGTAGCAGTAGAATCATTATCATTATTATCATTATTATTATCATTATCATTAGAATTATCATTATTATTAGCATAATGATTATTATTGCTATCGCTGTTATTATACTTACAATCATTGTTATTGTTATTATCAACATTATCATTCTTACTATTATCATTATTATCATCATCAGTATCTATTATCATTATCATCATTATTGTTGTTGTTATTTTCATCATTATCATAATTTTTTTGTCATAATGATAACCATTGTTCTTTTTATTGTTGTTTTCGTTGCCATTTTTGTTGCTTATCACCTTTATCATTATTTTTATCATCATCATCATTTTTATTACTATCATTATTACCATAACCATCGTCATTATCATTGATTTCATCCTAATTATCATTATTATTATCCTTATAGTTTTTATTACTTATTATCATTATGGTGATTATAATGGTGTAATGATTATTATCATTATAATTTCTATCATCATTATCAGTATCATTAATATCATCGTTATTATTGTTACTATTTTCATTATCATGATTTTATCATTATAATCATTATTTTTACTATCATTATTGTTTTTATTATTACTAGCATTATAGTTATTACCATGTCAGTATCATTGTCATTATCACCATTATTATCATCAACATTATCATCATTATTATGATCACTGTTTTCATTAACTTTCATTTCTATTTATTTTATTGTTATCACCATCACTATTTCTATAATCATTCTTATCATTATTATTTTTCCATTAGTATTATCATTATTATTACTATTATCATTATTAATGCAATTGTTATAATTGGTATCATTATCATTGGTACTATTGTCATCAATATTATTCATATTCTTTATTAGTAGTATCCATATTATGATAATTGATACAGTTATCATTGTCAAGATCATCACTATCGTATAATCATCACTTTCATGATTTCTGTAATATTTTTTCTCCTTTTTTTATTATTATTGTTATCATTATCCTTCTTGAAACTATTATTGTCATTTTTAATCATATTATTATTAGCATCAATATCATTATCATTATTATCATTGTCATTATTATTATTATTCTATTTCTATTAATATATATATCATTATCATTACTACTACTACTACTACTATTATCATTATTATCATTATTAATATCATTATCATAATTGCTAATATTATTTCTATTATTATAAATCATCATCATCATCATTATCATTATTGATATTATTATCATTATCATTATTGCTATCATCATTATTGACATCATTATTATCATTATTGATATTACTATATATCACCTTTACTGCTACAGGTACAAGTATTATTGTTATTTTGTTACTATAATAAATCATTATTATTATTATGATTATTGATATCGTTATTATCCTTAGTATTGCCATAATCGTTATCATCATCTTTGTTGTTATTACAATAATCATTTCTATAATCATTATTATTATCATTATCATCATTATCATTATCATTATTATCATTATTATTATCATTATTATTGTTATTATTATTATTATTATTATTATTATTATTATTATTATTATTATTATTATTATTATTATTATTATTATTATTATTATCATTATTATCATTATTATTATTATTATCATTATTATTATTATTATTATTATTATTATTATTATTATTATTATTATTATTATTATTATTATTATTATTATTATTATTATTATTATTATCATTATTATCATTATTATCATCATTTTTATTATCACTACCAATATCATTCTTTTGTTGTTATCAACATCATTGGTTATTATCAGTACTATCATTGTAATAGTAATAGTAGTAGTAATAATAATAATAATAATAATAATAAAAATAAAAATAATAATAATAATAATAATAATAATAATAATAATAATAATAATAATAATAATAATAATAATAATAATAATAATAAGAGTAACAATTTTTATTCCTTTTTATTATCACTACCAATATCATTCTTTTGTTGTTATCAACATCATTGGTTATTATCAGTACTATCATTGTAATAGTAATAGTAGTAGTAGTAGTAATAATAATAATAATAATAATAATAATAATAATAATAATAATAATAATAATAATAATAATAATAATAATAAGAGTAACAATAATAATAATGCAAACAATCTCAGTCATGATGGCAAAGACGATTGACGGTAATTATTTTGATTGAAAAAGTTTAAATAGCAATAACTGACAATAACAATAAAAGTGAAATGAAATACATCAAAATGTTAACAATAGCGCGTCCCCAACACCTGCGCAGGCCCTCCCCGAACACGTGCGCGCTGACCAGTGGCCACCCGCGCACAGCTGTTCGTCAAAACAATACACTCACCTCATTCAACGGGCGGACGGGTTCGAATGCATGCCTTTTGACTTTGTGAGAACCGAAACTTTTTCTCTCGCTTTTTCCTATTACTTATATACTTTTTCTTTCTTTCTACCCGCGTCATTGTGAATACCAAATAAGTGAACACTTATGCCCTGCCTTTGAATCAATCAATTAGCAGGAACTTTGCAATTTGCAAGTGATGGAAAAAGGGTGTCATTGTGTTCGAATTACATTACGTCGGACATGGTCTGGATGTGGCAGCGAGGGTGGGGAAGGAGAGGAGGGGGAGAATGGGGGAAGAGGTGGAAGAGACTGGGTGAAGGAGAGTAGGGGGAGAATGGAGGAAGAAGAGGTGGGGGAATCTGGAGGAATAGGAGGTGGGGGAAACAGGGGGAATGGAGGAGAGGGAGACTGGGGGAAGGAGAGGAGGGGGAAGGGAGGAGGAGGAGACTGGGGGAAGGAGAGGAGGGGGAGACTGGGAGAAGGGGAGGATGGGGGACTGGGGGAAGGAGAGGAAGGCGAGAATGGAGGATGGGAGAAAAGGGAGGAGGGGGGAGTGTGGGGGAAGGTAGAGCCACAAGTCGAGTGCCAGAAAAAGGGGTTGTATAGTGAATTATAGTGTCACTGTAGAGATCAGATGGTCACAGAGTTAGTAGGGGGGTGAACTAGGGTGGATGGATGAGTGAGGGATAGTAGATGGGTGAATGGGGAGAACATAGGGGAGGGGGAGGTGAAGAAGGGGGGGGTGGGGTGGACCGGTGAATAAAGAGATGAGGGAAATGAGTGGTTGAATAAGGTACGTGGGGAGGTATAAGGGTGAATGAGGGGACATGAGAGGAAGTGCTGGGAAGGGGTGGGGGTGGGGTTCTAATATACGTGGTCAGTGAAGTCAGATTTATGTCCGGGGAACCTTTTTCTGCTGCCACCCCCACCCCCACCTCTTACCCCCTCCGCCCCCCCCTCCAAACCGCCGTCCTTCCCCCTCTCCCCCCCTCCCAACCACTTATCTTTTTCACCTTATCTTTTAACTTCATGTTTGTCACGTAATTTTTCCCCTCGAATTCAAGACTTCTACGATACACATTTTTCGATCTTTTTTTTTTTCTTTTATGAAAAAAGTGAATAAATAAAATAAATAATAAGAAAAAAATCTACATCTATTTCAGATGAGCTGATTTCCATCTACTTCTTCCTACCCACGTCCCCGTCCTCCCCCTACCCCTCCCAGACCCTCCCTCTCCCTCCTCCACCCCCACCTCCTCTTCCCTCCATCCATACCCTCTCTCCCTGCCCCCTTTCGAACCCACCCTCCCGTCCCCTACCCCCCACCCTTCCCACCCCCACCTCCTCCTCCCTCCATCCAGACCCTCCCTGACCCCTTCCGAACCCACCTTCCTCCTCCCCTACCACCTCCCCCTCCCACCCCTCACCTCCACCTCCCTGCCTCCATGCCACTCCCTGACGCCTTCCGTACCCCCTCCTCCCTCCCTCCCTACCCCCACCCTTTCCCCCACCCCCACCTCCTCCTCCCTTCCATACCCTCTCTCTCTCCCTGCCCCCTTCCAGACCCCCTTCCTCCTCCCCTACCCCCACCCGCTCCCCCACCCCCTCCTCCCTCCATCCATACCCTCCCTCTCCTGCCCCCTTCCGAACCCACCCACCTCCTCCTCCCCCCCTTCCATACCCTCCCTGACCCCTTCCGAACCCACCCTCCCTCTCCTCCCTCCCCCACCCTCCCCACCCCCCCCCCGAGTGACCTATGCCCGACAGATGGGGAGTGACCATTGGCCATTTTCCTTAATATTTCCCGCCACTCATAAATACTCGCTGATCAGCCCAAGTCGGTCATTAAATCTAGACCCCCACCCATCCATTCATCCCCTCCCTCTCACCCCCCCTCCTTCTTCCTCCCCTCTTTATTCCTTTCACCCTTACCCATATTTCTTCTTCTCTCTTCTCTGTCGTTCTTTCTTTTTGCTCTTGGTATTTCCTCTTACCTTTCTTTCTCTCTCTCTCTCTCTCTCTCTTTCTCTGTCTCTCTTTCATTGTCTGTCTGTCTGTCTGTCTGTCTCTCTCTCTCTCTCTCTTTCTCGCTTCCCGTCTTTATCTATTTATTTATATTTTTTTTATTGTTTTTTTTTCTTTCCATCTCCAGTCTTCCTTCTCGTATTCCTTCCTTCCTCACCCCCCCAACCTTTCACTCTTCCTTTCACTTTTAACTTTCTCCCTTTCTTTCCATCTTCTTCCCCGTTCCTGCCCCCCCCCTTTCTTACTTTTTCCTTCCTTCCTATTATTCATATTTCTCTTCCTCCTTTTATTCGCCTTACCACCTCTCTTCCTTTTCCCTTCCCCTCTCGATGCTCTCTCTCCTCCCCCCTCTCCCCCCTTCCCCCCTCCCCCTCGGTCATTCTTATTACAGGGAAATATAAATCTTAATTACATTTTCATTTTAGGGTTTGTGAAGGGATGGTCGATTTCATTCGTAGTTTAGATGGGATTCTAGGCCTTATTACTTATACTTTAAAATTGCTTTGTTTATGTTACTTCTTTTATTTGTATCTGGTTATTATCATCATTACCGGTATATATATATATATATATATATATATATATATATATATATATATATATATATATATATATATATATATATATATATATATATATATATATATATATATATATATATATATGTATGTATGTGTGTGTGTGTGTGTGTGTGTGTGTGTGTGTGTGTGTGTGTGAACATATCTTTTTCTCTCTCTCTCTCTCTCTCTCTCTATATATATATATATATATATATATATATATATATATATATATATATATATATATATATATATATATGTGTGTGTGTATATATATACAGATATATCTACATATATATATATATATATATATATATATATATATATATATATATATATATATATATGTATATATTTATATATATCTATATATAATATATCTATATATATATATATGTATATATATAT
>NC_091578.1:8753991-8756491 GCF_042767895.1 Penaeus vannamei
GGGAGTATGGGTGGATATGTGTGGGTGGTTAAATGTGTGGATGTTTGTACCTAACGGGTGGGTGGGTGGGAGTATGGGTGGGTTTGGGTGTCGGTGTGGATGTGAATGAGGATATATAATTGGATGTTTGGGAGTCCGGCGGATGGATGGCGGAGAGGGGAGAGGAAGAAAGAGAGAGATAGAGGATGAAGGAGAGAGAGAGAGGGAAAGAGAGACAAACAGACAGATAGACAGAAAGGCAGGCAGGGGGAGAGAAAGAGAGAGAGAGAGACAGAGAAAGAGAGAGAGGAGAGAGAATGACAGACAGACAGACAGGGAGAGAGACAGAGATCGTTATAGAAGATAAAAAGAAAGGTGCAGAGTAGAGCGAACAAGAAAAGTGAAAAAAAGAAAAAAAAATGAATTGGACAAGGTTATAAACAAGAATTGTATGAATAGCAACAGACAAATAAAAAGGATATAAGATGGAAAGAAAAGGCCCAAATCTAAGGGAAGACAAATAGAATAAATAAGTGAATAGAATAAATATATAAAACATAGAGATAGAGAGAGGGAGGGAGAGAAAGATGGTGAGACGGAGAGAGAGAGAGAGAGAAAGAGAGAGAGAGAGAGAGAGAGAGAGAAAGAGAGAGAGAGAGAGAGAGAGAGGCACGGAGAGACAGAGAGGGAGAGAGACAGACAGACAAACAGAGAAAGAACGTGAAGATTTCATGTATATTGTTCCGTACCTCATTCTGAAGTCAAAGTAAAAATGCCACACATACATGTGATGCATTTGTATATATTCAGATGAAGTTAGAAATAAGAAAGACGCACAGAAAGAGAGAGAGACAGGCAGACAGAGAGAGAGAGAAAGAGACAAAGAGAGAGAGGGGTAGGGGCAGAGAGTGACAGAAACAAAGAGAGAGAGAAACAGAGACAGAGATAGAGGGGGCAGAGGGAGACAAATAAAGAGAGAGAGAAACAGAGACAGAGAGAGGGGGAGTAGAGAGAGACAGAGACAGACAAAGAGAGAGAGAGAGAGAGAAGCTATGCATGTATGAATGTTTAGATGAACGTAAAAAAGGGAGGGAATAGATAGATACATACTGTATATATAGTAGAGAGAGAGAGAAAGATGCAATACGGTTGTATATATTCAGATGAACAGAGGGAAATGAAAGAGGTAACAGACAGATATAAACAAAAATGTGCATAAAAGAGAGAGAGAGAGAGAGAGAGAGAGAGAGAGAGAGAGAGAGAGAGAGAGAGAGAGAGAGAGAGAGAGAGAGAGAGAGAGAGAGAGAGAGAGAGAGAGAGAGAGGCAGACAGACAGACAGACAGTCAGTCAGAGACAGAGACGGAGGGAGAGGGAGGGAGAGAGAGGAAAGGAGGGAGAAGCAGGAGAGCGAATAACAAGACCACATAGAGTATTTTCACCCCCGAATACACGAGTAATAATCCGAACATGTAACCATCCCCGTCTGGCCCTTCCCTTCCCCCCCTTCTTACGGGGAGGGGCGAGGGGGGAAAGGCAGAAGGGGTCTGGCACCACCCCAGAAGGGAGGCGGGGCTCCAGGGGGGGCGGCACTGCGGGGGGGCCGAAGGGGGGAGGAAAGGGGGGAGTCCAACTCATCATTTTCCCCGCCACTGGTCTCAGTATCAGAGCATCGGCCTCCCTCTCTCTCTCTCTCTCTCTTTCTCTCTCGTTCTCGCTCTCTCTCTCTCTCTCTTTCTCCCTCTCTCTCTCTGTCTCTCTCTCTCTCTCTCCCTTCCTCAGCATCCCAAGAAAGCATGAATAATTGAGTGGCCTAAAAATTCTTTTAAAGTTGGAAGACGATATACTTACAAGTAGCTCACCAATGTCCATTTCCCGGGGTCCTTACTGGCTGGCGGTGAGGGGGAGAGCCAGCCAATGGGGAGGCGAGATTATATTAATATGATGACGTCACGACCCCCTCTCTCTCTGGAGGATGAGCGATGTGTCATAACTCGCCTTCCTATTGGCTAGAATTATGAGGACATATATGGCATCATCTCACTATTGGTCAGGTGGATGCTCCCTCCCTTCGTCATATTTCCCATAATGTTCCACGCCGTTTCCTTTTCGCTTGAGACGCGGAGGGGCGGCCTCGGGTGTGGCTTGTGTATCGCTCAGAAGGAGAAACGTGCTCTCCCTGCCTTAGAATTAAGCTCGGCCGCTAGGCGAATATTCACGAGATAAAGACCATAAGAGATGAAGAGAGTGTTTAAAAAATAATAGGGATGGAGGAGGAAAGAGAGAGAGAGAGAGAAGGGGAAAACGTATGAGAAAGTGAGGGGACACAGATAGAGGGGAAACAAGGGAATCTCTCTTTCTCTCTCTCACCCCGACAAGGCCCCCTGAGGGAGGGAAGGGGGAGCCGCCTTCCTCTCTCCCCCTCCTCCTCCTCCTCCTCCCCCTCCTCGTCCTCTCTTGCTCCTCCCCCCTCTCTCTCTCCCCCTTTTCTTCATATCTGTCCATTTTCTGTCGAGAAGAAAG
>NC_091578.1:8766491-8768991 GCF_042767895.1 Penaeus vannamei
AAATAACCGCCCCGCCAATTCCCCCAGAGGAAAATCGTATCTCAGAATTTTATTACGTGTATTAAACTTTTATTCCCCTCTTGCTGGACGGTGGGTCGGCGCGCGCAGGTTGTAATGGAACACCGGACGCTGCCGAAGACACGCGCAGAATTTTTAAGATGGCTACGTTTTATATATATTTATGTATTTCTTTTTTTGTGCGTGTGTATGCGTGCGTGTGTGTGTGGTGGCGTGTTTTTATTTCTTCCTTTCTGTCTCTTTCTAGATTTTTTTTCTTTTTTTATTCGGTTCTCTCTCTCTTTCATTCTCTCTCTCTCTCTCTCTCTCTCTCTCTCTCTCTCTCTCTCTCTCTCTCTCTCTCTCTCTCTCTCTCTCTCTCTCTCTCTCTCTCTCTCTCTCTCTCTCTCTCTCTCTCTCTCTCTCTCATTCGTATGAGTATCGACGGGAAAGAACTTACTCACGTTATTTATTGTCTTTTCTTTTCTTTTCTTTTCTTGTCTTTATGTGACGAAAGAGCGGTATCTTCCATCATTTTCCGCGAGGCACATCCTTCGTTTTTCTTAGACACCAACTTGAGGGGAAACGAGGAAGAAGAAGGAGAAGAAGAAGGAGTGGAGGAGGGGAAGATAGAGAGAGGAAGAAGGGGGAGAGAGGGAGAAGGGAGGGGAGGGGAGAGAGAGGGAGAAGGAGGGAGGAAAGGGAGGAGGGTGGAGGAAAGAGAGGAGAGAGAGAGAGAGAGGGAGAAGGAGGAAAGGGAGGTGAGGAGCGAAGGGAAGGAGAGAGGGGAGGGGAGGGAATGAGTGCGGGGAGGGAGGGGAAGGAGAAGAGAGAGAGAGGAGGGGCGGAGATATGTCCACACTTACTGGGTATGTGTGTTTTTTATGAAGATACTGTCCGTGCTCTGTGTATGGTATGTGTTCCTGTTATTGCTGTTGTTGTTGTTGTTTTCAGTCGTATTATCTAGAAGGCGTTGAGTAAGGAGGTTGTGGCGTCTCCTCCTATTCTCTTCTTTATCTTGAGGTCTTCTTTGCCTTCTTCAATCTCCATCTTGTTGTGATTTTATAGTTTTATCTAATTTCTCATTTTCGTTATTTCTGTGTTGGTTGTGCTGCTGTAAATCATAAAAATAAATATTTGATACTATTCTGTTATTTAATTCGCTATATCTCTTACTGTTATTTTCTTTTTTTCATTTAAAACTGGATAATGGAAAATCTACTTTATTCTTTTTATCATTACCTCTTTTTTTACTTAATTTACCTACCGATAAACTAATAAAACGATAAAAACATCCAAGAAATAAATCTAAAAATACTTATAAGAAAAAATGATAAAAAAAGGAATTAGTCTACCATCGAAGTAATACATAGATGAAGTTGAAGGGAGAAAAATGTACAAGAAAATTACTGCAGTTCTGTCAAGAAAACTACATTGCCAATATTTATTACGGAGAAGCGAGTTATTGTTAATATTATTGGTCTTGGTCTTCTTCCCCTCTTTAACTCTTTTTCTTTCTTTTCATGTTTATTCTTTTTTTATTTCTCTTTGTCTTTTTGTCTGTCCGTGTATATGTCGGTCTCTCTGTTCATTTCATGTTTCTGTTTCTGTCTCTCTCTCTATCTCTCTCTCTCTCTCTCTCTCTGTCTCTCTCTCTCTCCTCTCTCTCTCTCATCTCTCTCATCTCTCTCTCTCTCTCTCTCTCTCTCCCTCCCTCCCTCCCTCCTCCCTCCCTCCTCCCTCCCTCCCTCCCTCCCTCCCTTCCTCCCTCCCTCCCTCTCTCTCTCTCTCATTCTCCCTCCCCCTCCTTCCTCCCTCCCTCCTCCCTCCCTCCCTCCCTCCCTCCCTCTCTCTCTCTCTCTCATTCTCCCTCTCCCCCATCTCATTCTCTCTCTCCGTTTTCTACCCGCTTCTTCGTCCTCCTTTAAGCGGGATCTATTATAAGTCCATGTTTTCCTCTTTCGCTGCGACTAATACAATTACTGGAATTCAATTGTCGCCATATTTGTGATTACATTTTTCAGTGTTACCACAACAGCATCCGACATATACTACGGGGACGCTGCGATAACAACTATTGATACTACTTATGCTACTGCTTTTGTTGTTGTTGTTGTTGTTGTTGTTGTTGTTGTAGCGACATTGATAACTACTGATATTGCCGTTAAATATTGATATTCTATTTCGTACTTTTACTAGGTCTGTTCTACTGGTATTACTTATATACTGGTATTATTGCTCCTACTGTCGGTATTATCACTACTGCTGCTATTACTACTACATCTGGAACTACGATTTCAACTGCTATTATAACTACTACAATTACTACCACCATTACTACCTCTACTATTACTATAACAGTAAGAAAAACAATAACTACTACTACTACTACTATTACCATCACTACTACCACTCCTATTTCTACTACTACTATTACTACTGCTACTACTACTACTACTACCATTACTACTAGTTCTATTACTACTGCTGATGCTACTATTAG
>NC_091578.1:8776491-8791491 GCF_042767895.1 Penaeus vannamei
AGGTCATTTTCTAACACTCGCCCTTAATGACTGTGTACATTAGGCACACCTCCCTTGGCCTGAACTAGAGAGGGTCGAGATTGCCTCACATTTCCTTGAGGAGGGCGAGCTTCAAACTTGACGGCCTTCTTAAGGAGGAGATCCACAGAGGAATAAGTAAATGGGAAGAAGAAATAAATAAACAGTTGAGAAGTTGAAGAGAAAAAAAAAAAAAAGATGAAGATTGTAAGACGTGCCAATCAGCAGTGAGGATAGCGTATGGCTATTTCTTGTTTGTTTGTTTGTTTATATGGGCATGTAAGTACTTATTCACAAATACTTATAACTTCATATGATTCTACGTGCACGTATACTTATTTTTCTAAGTATACACATATATCATGGTAATTACTATCATGCTGTTGTTGTAACAAATATTGAAATAAGAATATGAACCGTTTGACTGCAGATAAGTAGTAAATAATGACAAATTTAAACGATTATTATTGTCATTATTATAATTATCTTTTGATGTATTTAGAGTGGTAATGACATTAATAATAACAGCAATTATGATAGTTATGATAATGATGATATTGGCAATAATAGTAATATTACTAATGGTACTGCTAGTAATGTTATTGATGACAATGGTGATGAGGATGATGATAATAATGATAATAACAATGATGATTTTTAAAAAAACTAATAAAAGTGATAATGATGGTAATGATATTGATAATTACAAAAACAACAGCGATTACGATATTAGGAGTAGTAGTCTTGATGTTGATAAAAGAAATAAAGATTATGAGAACAATGATAATGATAACAATGATAACTAAAGTAATGATCATAATGATAATGATGATTGTAACAATGATGATAATTATGATAATGACAATAATGATGATAATTGTAATGATCATAATAATAGTGATTCTCACAATACCAATTATAATGGTTAAAACTATAGTAATGAAAGTAATGAGAGTAATTATGATATCAATAATGATAATGATAGTAATGATAGTTTTCATAACAATGATAATGATAGTAATAATCATAATGATGATAACAATGTTGATGATAAAAATAGCAATAATGATGATGATAACAACGGTAATGAAAATGATGACAAGGATAATATTAACAATAATGATAACAATAGTGAAATAATGATAGTGAAAATGATGATAGTGGTAATAACAATAATTATAATAACAGTAATAACGATTATCATTACCATTAGATTAATGATAATAATAATGATTATAGTAATAACAATGATAATAGTAATAGTAATGATAACAAAAAATTTAATAATGATAATAGCAATAAAAAACAGCAAAATAGAAAATAGATATAGAAAGAAGAAGAGAGAAAAATCCGATAAAGTTGAAAAAAGACACCGGTGATGAAACAGAAAGAAGATATGCAAATATGGAAAAAGGAAAAGGAAAAAAAAGAGAAGTGATAATGTCATTGAAAAGGAGATGTCAATTGAGGGGAATTCCCGAAGAAATTCTTAGATATGTGTCTATGTCTGATTGTGTCTGTCTGTTTGTCTGTCTGTTCGTTAGGATGATTCTTTTGCCTCCCTTTCTTTATGGTTTTATTTATTATCATTCTTCATATTTAATGATAAAAATGATAATAACAATAACATTATCAATAATAGTAGTGTTGATTTTGATGATGATCAAAACAATGATAATGAGAATGAAAATATTGATAGTGATAATGATTATGATTATTATATTAGTTATAAAAAAAAATAATGATATTGGTGATAATAATAACAACAGAAATAATACTGATGACATCAATAATAATAGTAATGATAATGATAATAATAGTAATGATGATAGTAGAAATAGTAACAATAACATTGATAATGGTAACACTAATAGTAATAATAGCAATAATAATGACAATTTTAATGATAATTATGATGATTATAATGATAATGATAATGATGAAAACGATAATGATATTTATGATAATGATAATTATAAAGATAATTATAAATATAATAATGATAATAATAATAATCATCATCATCATCATCATCATAATAATAATAATAATGATGATGATGATAAAGATAATAATAAAAAATATCATCATCATCATAATTATCATAATAACGATAATAATAATAGTAATGATAATAACACTAATAATAATAATAATAATAATAATAATAGTAACAATAATAATAATGATAATAACAAGAATGATAATAACAATATTAATGATAATAATAATAGTAATAATAATAATAATAATAATAATAATAATAATAATAATAATAATAATAACAAAAATAGAGATAATATAAGGATAATGATAATAATGATGATAACAATAATGATAACAACAATAATGATAATACTAATGGTAATAATAATGATGATGATAACAATAAGGATACTACTACTAATGATAATAATGATGATAATAACAATACTAATTTATAATGATAATGATAACAACAATAATGATAGAATTAGTAGTTATAATAATTTTAAGAGATAATTGCACAACAACAATATATAATGATAATAATAATGATTATGATAATAGTAATGATGATTATAGCAATATTGTTTATTATATAATCATAATTATAGTAATAATAATAATAACAATACTGATTATAATAACAATTACAGTAATGGTAACAGTGATAATTATTGTAGTAATAGCAATAATGATAACCATAATGATAGTAATGATAATAATGATAATAAAAATGATGATGATAATAACAATAATACAGATGAAAATAATAATAATAACAATGATAATAACAATAACAATAATAATAATAATCATAATAATAATAATAGTCATCATAATAATAATGATAATAGTAATAGTAATAACAATAATAATAATGATAATAATAATAATAATGATAGGATAATGATAATGATAATGATATTGTTAATGATAAAAGTAATGATAATGATGAAGAGGAAAATGATAATTATTATAATTGTGATGATAACAACAATAATAAAATAGTAATAATTGTAATGATAATGCAAATAATGATAGTAATATTTATAATTATTATATTAATCATGATAATAATATTGATTATGATAATGATAATAACACTAATAATCATAATGATAATAATGATAATGATAATGATAATGATAATAATAATAATAATAATAATAATAATAATAATAATAATAATAATAATAATAATAATAATAATGATAATAATAATAATGATAATAGTGCTAACAATAATTATAATAATAACAATAGTAATGATAATAACAATGATAATAATAATAATAATAATAATAATAATAATAATAATAATAATAATAACAATAATAACAATAATAAAAATAATGATAATAATAATGATAATGATAATGATAATAATATTATATGATAACGATAGTAATAATAATAGTAATAATAATAATAATAATAATGATAATAATAATAATAATAATGATAATAATAATAATAATAATAATAATAATAGTAATAATAATAATAGCAATAATAATAATAATAATAATAATAATAATAATAATAATAACAATAATAATAATAATGATAATAATAATAATAATAATGATAATAATGATAATGATAATAGAAATAAAAATACATTGATAATGATAATAACAATAACGATACTGATTTTAGCAAAAGTAATAATTATAACAAAAATTTTAATATTATTAATGATAATCATACTGATAATGGTAATGATAATAATGATGATAATGATTGTAATAATATTGATAATCATGATAATGATGATAATGATAATAACAATAATCGTAATGATGATAATAAGTATGATGATAATTATGATAATGATAATGATTTAATAATGATAATAATAATAATAATAATAATAATAATAATAATAATAATAATAATAATAATAATAATAATAATAATAATAATAATAATAACAATAATAATAATAATAATAATAATAATAATAATAATAATAATAATGATAATGGTAATAATGATAATAATTAAAAAAAATAATGATAAATATAATAATAAAGATAATGATAACATTAATAACAGTGATGATAATAATAAATTTCATAATAATAATGATAAAACTAATAAAAATAGCGATATAAATAATAATGATAATAAAGATGATAATAATGATAATGACAATAACCAATGACTATGCCTTTTCAATAGTCTATTCAACCATCTTTATTCAGGTTTATATTATTACACGTTTCCGTTATCACAAAAGACACAAAGAATAACAAAAACAGCTGTAATATCATCTGTTTTAAGATCGGTCTTGTAAACAGCCATATGCAAACGACATCTGTTGGTAGGATAAGGAACTTGTGATTCCAGTGCTTCTTGTCTGCGCTTGTGTGGACGGAGAGAGGAGAGGAGAGAGGAGAGCGTAGTGAGAGGATGGAGAGAGGAGAGGGGAGAGGAGAGCGAAGGGAGAGGATGGAGAGAGGAGAGGGGAGAGGAGAGCGAAGTGAGAGGATGGAGAGAGGAGAGGGGAGAGGAGAGCGAAGTGAGAGGATGGAGAGAGGAGAGGAGGAGAGGGAAGAGAGAAAGGAGAGAGGAAAAGAGGAGACGGGAGAGAGAGAGAAATGAGAGAGGAGAGGGAAGAGGAGGAGAGCGAAGTGAGAGGATGGAGAGAGGAGAGGGGGAGAGGGAAGAGAAAAAAGGAGAGAGGAAAAGAGGAGACGGGAGAGAGAGAGAAATGAGAGAGGAGAGGGGAGAGGAAGAGAGCGAAGAGAGAGGAGAGGAGGAGAGAGAAGAGAGAAAGGAGAGAGGAAAAGAGGAGACGGGAGAGAGAGAGAAAGGAGAGGGGAATAAGGGAGAGAGAGGAGAGGAGAATGAGGGGGAGAAAGAAAGGAGAGAGGAAAAGAGGATACGGGTGAGAGAGAAAGGAGAGAGGAAAAAAGAAGACGGGAGAGGAGAGCGTAGAAAGAAAATGGAGAGAGGAAAAGAGGAGAGCGAAGACAGAGAGTTGAGAGAGGAAAAGAGGAGAGGGATGATGAGCGAGGAGAGAGAATGGAGAGAAGAGAGGAGGCTAAAGAGGACAGAGAGGAGAGAGAATTGAAAGAGAGAAAGATGATAAAGAGGAGAGCGAATGAAGAGAGGAAAAGAAGAGGAGAGAGGAGAGTGAAAAGAGAAGGAAAAAAAGAAAGAGGAGAGCCAGGAGAGGGTATGGAGAGAGGGTAGAGAAGAGCGAAGAGAGAGAACTGAAAGAGGAAAAGGAAAGCGAAGAGAGAATGGGCGGAGGTGGAGAGAAAGAAGAGACGGAAGAAGAGAGCGAAGTGAGAGAAGAGATATAAGAAAATAGGAGAAAGAGCATAGAGAGGAAGAGAGAGAAAGGAGAGAAAATGAAGAGATGAAGAGAGCGAACAAAGAGAAAAAGAGAACAGAGGAAACAGAGAGCAAAAAAGAGAAAAGAAAGAGAACGGAAAGAGGAAGAGAGAATGAAAAGAAAACGGAGAGAAGAGAGAAAGACAAGAAAGTGGAGAGTAGAAAAGAGAGAATAGAAAAAAATAAATAAACGGAGTGATGAATAAAGACAAATAGATGAATGATAGATACAGCGATAAAGAAGAGAAAGAAAGGGAAGGAGAAGAAAAAGGAGAAAAGAAAACGGAGAAGCGGAGTAGCAAAAAGAGAAACTAGAGAGAAAGGGAAAAGAGAAAGAAAAGGGTATAGGAGAGAAGAAGAAAGAAAGCACAGATAAGAGAGAGAGATAAAAAACAATAAAGGGAAGAATGAGAAGAGAGAGAATGGGGATAAAAGGGAGGAAGAGAACGGAGCGAGAAAGAAAGAGAGAGACGGAGAACAACAAAAGAAAACAAGAAAACATAAGATAAAGAGAATGAGAGAGTGAAGCCCAAGCCGAAGTCAAAGTCAAATCCGAATTCAAATCTATACTAACTCCACACGTAAATCTAACACTGAAGCCAAATCGGATTTCAAAACCAAATCCTATCGAATCCAAATTGAAATATATATGTTCAAAACCAAAATTAATAGGAGATTCGTCAGATTTAAAACTGAAGCCGAAGTTAAAGCCAAAGACAATTTCGAAGTCGAAGCCAAGACCGATTCCAAAATCAAAAATATGAAACTGAATCATAAAAACTCGAAAGCTGAAATCACAGCCAAAGTCCAAACTCTTTTCCAGAAATTAAAAATCAATTATCATTAAAAAAACAACAACGCAACCAAAACAAAAAACCGCGAATCCGAAGCCAAAACCGAACGCAAATCCAGAGTCCGAAGCCCAAGCCAGGCCGCCAAGTCAGCCGGGCTCCTCTGAATATTAATCACTCTTCAAATCAAAATTCTCAAGCGGTTTGCGTGAGCTCGAACTTGGGTGTTGCTGGCGTCATTATCGCGTCCCTGAAGGAGCAGCGCCTCTGTCTCGGAGATGAATTTCCTCGATATTTCTCGACACAGGAGCAACTGCGCGACTCTCCGGGGATCCCCAATAATTGTTACATCTTGTAAAAATCTACGGAAATAAATTGACTATTCTGATATTAGCGTCAGAAACAGAGGAAAGACAATGGAAGACACTTTATTCATTATTTCCTCGGCAGAAGGGGGTAAGCCTCGCGCGCGGGCGGGCGGAGGGCTTGGCACTTCGGCCCAGGAGGTTATAAGGGCGGTGTTGGCGGCGCGCTGGCGTGGGCGGGATAGCGTTGCGGGCGTGAGGAGGTCCCAGCGTCTAACATAGAGCGTCGGCGCTGTGCCACGGGAACAGCTGGCTATAATAGAGGGCAACTGCTATGATTCCAAATAATTTAGCTCAGTGGTAATAAGGAGAAGACGCCCGGAGCCATTTCGAGCCCTCCTTCCTGGATATCTTGAGCTTGAATATCATCCCAGACACCTCGTAAAAGATGGAATGGAAGAGGAATTACTGCGGCAAGACAGCGTAAACGAGAGGGAAGGAGAGATTGAAGGATTCTCGGGGAATGGGAGAAAGGAATGAAGGACAGGGGAAGAAGGAGAGAGAGAGAGAGAGAGAGAGAGAGAAAGGAGAAGGGTAGAAAGAGAGAGGAGGTAAAGAAAGATAAAGAGAATTTCAGAAGAAAAGGAGAGTGCGTGAGAGAAAGGAAGAAAGAGAGAGAGAGAGAGAGGCAGAGGAAGAGAGAGGGAGAGAATGAGAAAGAGCGAAAGAGCGAGGCGAGCGAGCGGGCACGGAAAGGATCTGAAGATGATCTTACGAACAATAACTAGCTTGATATGGAGGTCTTATTGTCATGATAATGGAACTAGTTTGCATCGTAATGGGCGGCTGTGTGTTTCCACGCGGAGGGATATGACAAGAAGGGAAGCCCACTGTCTTCAAGGGAACGAACAATTCAACTTTGTTAATGCGAACACCCTTGGGAATTTGGGCCCCCTTTCCTTATTGCAGACCTTAGCACATTCTTATTAGCAGATGGGGGTCTTCCCTTTTGCCAGCTGCGAAAGGGTTAAGCTGCTACACTATGCATTTTGTTGGCGACCAGGAACGTATGAGTTAAAACCTTGCCGAACTACATTCCACTTGCAAGTTCAACAAGACGGCTGAAGTTTGCTTTATGTTGGAGAACACTTGGTTCGCGTGTACCTCCTCTCTCTCTCTACTCTCTCTCTCTCTCTCTCTCTCTCTCTCTCTCTCTCTCTCTCTCTCTCTCTCTCTCTCTCTCTCTCTCACTTCTCTCTCTCTCTCTCTCTCTCTCTCTCTCTCTCTCTCTCTCTCTCTCTCTCTCTCTCTCTCTCTTTCTCTCTCTCTCTCTCTCTCTCGTCTCTCTCTCTCTCGTCTCTCTCTCTCTCCTCTCTCTCTCTCTCTCTCTCTCTCTCTCTTCTCTCTCTCTCTCTCTCTCTCCCTCCCTCTCTTTCTCTCTCTCTCTCTCTCTCTCTCTCTCTCTCTCTCTCTCTCTCTCTCTCTCTCTCTCTCTCTCTCTCTTTCTCTCTCTCTCTCTCTCTCTCCCTCTCTCCCTCTCTCTCTCTCTCTCTCTCTCTCTCTCTCTCTCTCTCTCTCTCTCTCTCTCTCTCTCTCTCTCTCTCTCTATATATATATATATATATATATATATATATATATATATATATATATATATATATATATTTCTTTCTTTCTTTCTTCCTCCCCTTTCTTTTCCTTGCTCCCTCTTCTCATCTTCTTCTTCCCCTTTCATTCTTCCTTCTTCTTGCTTCCTTTTTTTTCTTCCTCCTTTTTCTTTCGTCACTTTTTCTCTCTTCTTCATTCCCTACCCCCCCTCCCCAGTCTTCTCTTCCCCTTCTCTCTCTCTCTCCTCCTTTATCTCATTTTCTTTCCTCCCCTTCCTATCCTGTTTTCTTACCTCCTCGCCCTCTATATGTCTGATTTTCTTATTGTTTTCTTAAGACATTGCATCTCCCTTTGCCTGTGGAATTTGTCTTGACTGCAGGCTGTCAGAAATTCAATTTGGTTTATATCTGGGTTCTCTTTTTTGTTATCTCTCTCTTTTTTCTCTTTGTCTCTCTTTCTCTCTCCCTATCTATCTATTTATCTATCTATCTATGTATTTATCTATCTATCTGTGTATTTATCTATCTATCTATCTGTCTGTCTGTCTATCTATCTATCTATCTCTATCTATCTATCTATCTATCTATCTTATTTATCTGTCTATCTATCTATCTATCTATCTGTCTGTCTGTCTGTCTGTTTATTCATCTATCTTTGTCTATGTCTCCCTTTCCTTTGTCTCAATAATCTCTCCTGTTTGTCTCACTTCCTTTTTTTAGCCTCCTTTCTTTTTCTTGTTTAACTACGTTTGTTAATGTCACTTTTCTCTTTACTCTTGTCTTGTCACTATTTACTTATCACTTACTTTCTTATTATTACTATTGTTAGCAATAATGATTAAAATGACAATAACAACATCGAAACTCTTATAATTCTTATCCATATTAAAAGTATGGTCAACATTATTGTCATTATAAGGATGATGTTGAGGAAGATGATTATGGTGAAGGTGATTATCATCGTGGCTATTGTTATTACGTTTATCATTATTATTGTCATTGTGTTCATTTTTGTTGTTATAATCATTATCATTATCATTACCATTTTCATTATCATTATTATCATCATTATCATTATCACTACTATTATCATTATTATAACTATCATTATTATTATGATTATTACTATTATTAGTAGTAGTATTACTGTTATCATAATTATTGTTATTGTTACTATTATCACTGTTATTGTTGCTGTTATCATTGTTATTATCATTACTATCATTATCATTAACATTATCATCGTTATTATTATAACTATGATTATCATTATTGTTATTACCATAATACTTATTATCACTATTTTATAATTATAGTTGTAATTATGATTATCATTTTGATTGTTATTATCATTATCATAATTTTTATTATTATTATTACTATCATTATTATAATTTTTATCATTATCATTATAATTACTATTATCATTACTATTAACATTATCATTATGATTATTGTTATCATTATTATTGTTGTTATTATTACTGCCATCATCATCATCATCACATTGTCAATATTATTATTATTATTATTGTTATTACTTTTATTGTTATCATCATTATTATCATTATTATCATCATATATCATCATCATCATCACATTATCAATATCATTATTATCATTATTGTTATTACTTTTATTGTTATCATCATTATTATCATTATCATCATCATACATCATCATCATCATCATCACATTATCAATATTATTATTTTCATTATTGTTATTACTTTTATTGTTATCATCATTATTATCATTACTCTCATCATATACCATTATTGTTATTATTATTATCATCGTTATTATTATTATCATTCCTATTAACATAATCATTGCTATTATCATTATTTTCATAATTACTTTTACTATCATTATCACCATTATGGTTATCTGTATCATCCTTACTCTTTTATCATTTTCATTATCGCTATAACAATGTCATTATTACTATTTTTATTATCATTATTGGTATAGATTTCATTGTTGTCCTTATTACCATCATAATTATCATTATCGTTATTATAATTTTCATTATTAATAATCTTGTCTTTACTATTATTATCAACATCATTGTTATTATGATTATTATCCTTATCATTATCATGGTTATTATTATCCTTATCATTATCATGGTTATTATTATCATTATCATTATCATTGTTATTGCAGTTTTAAGTCATTACTATTATTGTTATTTTCAATTTTCTTATTATTACTACAACTGATATTATCATCACTGTTATTTACCATATCATTATCGTTATCATCATTATCCTTGTGATTATTGCTTTTATTATTTTCATTATTGTTATTATCAGCATTATTATGGTTGTTATTATCAGCATTATTATGGTTGTTATTATCTTCATTATTATTATCATTTCTATTAACATTTTCATCATTATTATTACCATTATCATTTTGATTGCTGTTATAATTATTATCATTATTATTGTTATTACTGCTATCATTTTATCAATATCATTATTACTATCGGCATTGTTATTATCATTATGAATATTATCATCATCATTATCATTATCATTATTGTTATTATCATTATTATTGTTGTTATTATTATTGTTATTATTATCATTGTTATTCTTCTTCTTCTTCTTATTATTATTATTATTATTATTATTATTATTATTATTATTATTATTATTATTATTATTATTATTATTATTATTATTATTATTGTTGTTATTATTATTATTATTATTATTATTATTATTATTATTATTATTATTATTATTATTATTATTATTATTATTATTATTATTATCATTATTATTATTATTATTGTCATCATTATTATCCTTTTTATTATTATTATCATTATTACCATCGTCATTACTATCATTTCCATTATCATTGTCGTTATTACTGATATCATCATTATCATTAATATTTTCATAATCATTATTATCATTATCATTATAATCGTTATTTCTGTTAGTGTTGTTATTGCCATTGCTCTTGTTTTTAATCATAGTTTCATTATTATTATTATTACCCTTAATATTGATATTATAGTTTTGACTGTTATCATTATCATTATCATTATCGTCATTATGATCATTATTGATATTATTATCATTATGTTTATCACTGTTATTGCTATATTTACCTTTACTATTACTATTTCCTATCCTCGTTATTACTATAATCATTATTAATTTTTATCTGTATTCGTTTTTATCATTATAATCATCATTATTATGTATATTATAAAAATTATTACCATTATTATCATCCTTGTTACTATCATTAGTATTATCAATGTTATCATTATCATTATTGTTATAGTATTGATAATAGTCATCATGATAATAATGATAATAATTATTATTATCATTATTATCATTATTATTATTATCATTTTCTTATCAATATAATTCATGCTGTTGTTATCATCATCACCGTGTTTATTACTGTTGTCATTATCATTACTTTTTCTTTTATCATTTGATATCATTATCGATTGTATTATCAATACCATTATTACTTTCATCATTAACATCATTATCATCACTTTCGTTATTGTTATTATTACTATCATCATTGTCATTACTATTATTTTCATGTTATCACTATCGTTATTTCTATTATTGCAACAACTATTATTTTCATTATTGTTATTATCATTACATTATGGTTATTATCATTGGTATAATATTTATTACTAATCTTTATCATCATCATTAACATTGTTATCATTATTACAGTCTTTCTCTCTCTCTCGCTACTCGAATATTGTTTTTATTTCAACCGGTTATCATAATTATCTATGCGAATATTACCACTTCATTATCATCATTTCACTTATCATAATGATCATTATCATAGATATTGTTACCATCGGTTTTATTTCTTATCATTATTATGATACGCTTTGCGAGTGTGACTATTAACGTTACTAAGAAAATTATTGTTTTTATTTGATGTTGTTTTGCTGTTAATTATTATTATTAAGACAGTCCAATGAGTAGTTGTATTAATATTTCTTTATATTCTAGCTTTGTTTTATTGTATTTATTATTTTTGATTGCCGAGTTTCTATAATTATTTCACTTTATTTTTCTTTCTGCTTTCCTTTCGTTTTATTCCTGTGGTCCAAAAATATAATTCTTCATTTCTTATTTTTTCTTCTTTTCGCCTTCCCTTTTCTTCTTTTTTTATCATACTCGTTATCCCGGACCCTCTTCCTCTTTCATTTTTTCCTTCTAGTTTTTATTTTCCATTTTTCCTTTTTTTTTTTTTTTTTTTACTTCTCTTCTCGTCCCTCTAGAATTTAATCTGGAGACTTGCCATTTAAAATCTAATCATGAGTTAAAGATATCTTTACGCCCGTCTCTCCCTCTTCTCCTCTTCTCCTCTCCCCCTCCTACTCCACTTTTCTTCTCCTTTCCCCTTCTCCCCCTCTCCCGCTCTCCGCATCTTCCCCTCTCCTCCCTCTCCTTCTCTCCCGCTCTCCCCCTTTCATCCTCCCACCCCACTCGTCTTCCCCTCTCCCCCTCTCTCTTCCTCTCCCCCTTTCATCCTCCCACCCGACTTGTCTCCTCCTCTCCTCGTCTCCTCTTCTTCCTTTCACCCTACTCCCCTCTCCCCTTCTCCCTACTCCCCTCTCCATCTCCCCCTCCTCTCCCCCTTTTCCCTTCTCCCTACTCCCCTCTCCCTCTCTCCTGCTCTCCTCTCCCCTTCTCCCTACTCCCCTCTCCATATCCCCTCCTCTCCCCCTTATCCCTTATCCCTACTCCCTTCTCCATCTCTCCCTCTTCTTCTATTTTTTATCTCTTCCCTACACTCCTCCGCTATATTTTCCCTTCTCCTCATCCCATTTCTAATCTGCTTATTTCTGGTCTCTATTTTGCGTTTGTATGTATGTATCTAACATATATTTTTGGTCTGTGGTAACATCTTTTTGTCTGTCTGTGGATAACTTATCTTTTTGTTTGTCTTTGGGTAACATTTCGTGTCTGTTTCTGGGTAATATATTTTTGTCTGTCTTGTAGATATATCTGTCTGTGAATAACTTATATATCTCTCTGTCTGTAAGTAACTTATCTATCCGTCTGTCTTTTGATGCTTATCTGTTTGTCTGTCTGTGATTTATTTATCTGTGAGTTTGTATTTTCCAGACTGTTACTTTTATTCTTTATCTATCTTTGTTTTTCTGTTGATTCCGTTGTTTATATGTTTGCGTGTCAGTTACTCCTATATCTATCCGTTTGATATTAACTAACAATATATCCTTGTTTTTATGTGTGTCTGTTAATTCGTCATTTATTTCTTACTTATTCCGTCTGTTCATCTGTTTATTACTATCTTAGGGTTTGTTTAGTTTCTTTGTATTATTTATCTACCTATCTATTTACCTGTTTATTGTTTATCTATTTATCTGCCTATCTTTCTATTTGTCTTTTTTGTTACTGGATGCGTCTGTCTATCTGTTTGTTTCTCTACCTGTCTGTCTGTGTGTTTATATATCTGTCTGTCTGTCTGTCTGTTTATATATCTGTCTGTCTGTCTGTCTGTTTATATATCTGTCTGTCTGTCTCTCTGTTTATATATCTGTCTGTCTGTCTGTCTGTTTATATATCTGTCTGTCTGTCTGTCTGTTTATGTATCTGTCTGTCTGTCTGTCTGTTTATATATCTGTCTGTCTGTCTGTCTGTTTATATATCTGTCTGTCTGTTTGTCTTTCTATCTGTTAGTCTGTCTATTGACCAGCCGTTCTGTCTGTGTATTTTGCTACCAATGAATGTATTTCGTCTTGGTTATTGTCCCTGCGTTCTTATTCATATATTAATCTTAATCTTTTTCTGTTTCTGTCTATCTATCAGACATTTTTGTTTTTATCTTTGAATATCACTTATCCAATTCTGCTTCGTTTTTTTTGTTTGTCTGTTTTTGTTTTTGTTTTTGTTTCTTCCACCCTATCTCTTCCGCCATACATCTCAGTATTCCTTTTATTTGTTCCTCATCTTCTTTCCTTCTCTCTATCCCCCTCTTCCCCCACCTCCCTTTTCCCTCATTTATTCAGTATTCCTTTGATTTGTTCCTCATCTTCTTTCCTTCTCTCTATTTCCCCTTTTTCTTTCCTTCTCTCTATCCCCCCTCTTCCTTCCTTCTCTCTGTCCCCCCCTCTTCTTTCCTTCTCTCTATCCCCCTCTTCTTTCCTTCTCTCTATCCACCTTTTCTTTCCTTCTTTCTATCCCCCCTCTTCTTTCCTCTCTCTCTACCCCCCTCTTCTTTCCTTCTCTCTATCCCCCATCTTCTTTCCTTCTCTCTATCCCCTCATTCCCCACCTCCCCTTTCCCTCATTTATCATTCCATCTCTTCCCCTCCTTCTACATCATCACGTTCCCCTATACATTCTTCCCCCCTCGCGACTCCTCCTTCTTTCCTTCATCCTCACTGTATTCAGATATTCCCTTCCTCCCCTCACTCGTTCTGTTCTCCTCAGTCATCTCGCCCCACCACCTCCTCCTCCTCCTCCTCCTTCTGTTTCTACTCCTCCTCTTCCTCCTCCTCCTTGTCCCTCCTACTCCCTTTTCTTAATCTTCTCTTCCCCCTCTTCTTCCTCCTTCTCCTCCTCCTCCTCCTCCATCTCCTCCTCCTCCCTCCTCCTTCTCCCTTTTCTTAATCTTCTCTTCCCCCTCTTCCTCCTCCTCCCTCCTTCTCCTCTTCCATCTCCTCCTCCTCCTCCTCCATCTCCTCCTCCATTTCCTCCTCCTATATCTCCTCCTCCCCGTCCTTTCCCTCACCCTCGATTTATCCCCTCCTCCCTCCCTCCTCCCTCGCCCATCGCTCACCCAACACCATCACTCACCTTCAACACGACCTGGGCGTCCACCCACTCATCATCCAGCCGCAAGTCGAAGCCCGCGCCCACGCCGACCCACCGCCGCCCGCGAGGAGGGCCGAACGCGCCCGACAAGCAGC
>NC_091578.1:8831491-8851491 GCF_042767895.1 Penaeus vannamei
TTCTTTCTTCCCCCCACCGTGATTTATCTATCTTTCTGTTTTCATTCTTTCATTCTCCCCCCCCCCCCACCGTGATTTCTCTTTTCATTCTTTCATTCCTTCTTCCCCACCCCCCCCCCCCCCCCCCCAACGTGATTCATCTTCTTGTCTCTGTCTTCTTTCTTTCATTCTTTCTTCCACCCCCTCCTACTGTGATTTCTCTCCCTGTTTATCTCCTTGTCTCTGTCTTCATTCTTTTATTCTTCCTTCCACCCCCACCTACTGTGATTTTCCTCCCTGTTTATCTCCTTGTCTCTGTTTTCATTCTTTCTTTCGCGTGTCTCTCACTTCTCGTCACCCTTTGCTTCACCCCGCTCTAATCCCCCGCCCGGCACACTTATTCACCTCATACTTGCCGATAGATCTTCCACCCCAACAAGCACCCAAATCAGCGAACCCCCTTGTTAACCCCCGCCGCTTCACCACACAGATCCATTTATCCAACTCAATTCACTAGTCTCTCCGCATTCGCTTTGCCGGACTCCCCCCCCCCACCTTTCCCCCACTCTCCTCTTCCTCCCCCCTCTCTCTTCCCCTTATTCTCCTTTCCCCACCATTCTTACTCCAACTCTTTAACTCTTTCTCTTTTCGGTTTATTCTGTCTTTTCCTTTTTCCTCTTCTTCCTTTGCCTTTTCTTCGTCGTCCTATGTTTGTTTGTCTCTCTTTCTCTCTTTCTCTCTTTCTCTCTTTCTCCCTTTCTCACTTTCTTTCTCTCTTTCTCTTTACTTGTCTTTCTCTCTCTCTTGCTCTCTCTCTTGCTCTCGCTCTGTCTCTCTCTCTCTGTCTGTCTGTCTCTCTCGCTCTCTCTTCCTCTTTTTCTCACACACACACATACACACGCACATACATGCATACTCACTTCTCCCCCGCCCCTCCCTTGCATTCGCTCTCCCTCCTTCTCTACCCCTTTATGGCAAACATACCCTCCTTTCCCCTCCCTCCCTCCCTCCTCAGCCTCTTCCACCTGCCTCACCCTCCTCCTTTTCCACTTCCTTCTCCCTCCTCCTCTTTCACCTCCCTTCTTCTTCCCTTCTAGTTTCTCTCTCCTCCTTTTCATATGTATATATATGTATATCACTTTTCCCCTTACCTTCTTCTATCTCCTTACCCCACTTCCACCTTCCCTCCCTTACGCCTCTTCTCCTTCCTCCTCCTCTATCTCCTCTACCACCTCTCCCATCCTTTCTCCCACCTCCCTCCCCCTTCCTCTTCTCCTTCCTTCTTACCCTCCCCGTCTTCTTTCTCCTCCTCTATCTCCTTTACCACCTCCCTTCCCTTCCTCTTCTTCTCCTTCCTCCTCCTCTATCTCCTCTACTACCTCCCTTCCCTTCTCCCACCTCCCTCCCCCTCTCCCACCTCCCTTTCCCACCCTCCCCTTCTCCTTCCTCCTCCTCTATCTCCTCTACCACCAACCTTACTCTCGCGTCTACACTAAATAGCTTTATAGAACTCTCCCCAACACAGTGACATCGGCTGTTTTGTTTCGCTTCAGCCTCTCTCTTCTGCCTACAGGTTGTTCTTCCTTGGCATCAGGTTGTTCTGTCAAATTAGTCTCTTCTTTCGTTGCCCGAGGCAGGTATTTGGTCACGTGAATGTTGTTATGTCACATGAACGAGGTGTTCTGTCACATAAATGGGGTGCTTTGTCACATGAACGAGGTATTTTGTCACATAACTGGAGTGCTTTGCCTCATGAAAAATATATTTTCTCACATGGTTTGGGTGTGATATATTTTGTCACATGGTGTGGGTGCTTTGTCACATAAACGACGTATTTTGTCACATAAATGAGGGGCTTTATCACATAAACGAGGTATTTTTTCACATAAATGAGGTGCTTTATCACATGAATGAGGTATTTTGGCACATAATTGGGGTGCTTTTGCCTCATGAAAGAGATGTTTTCTCACATGTATGGGGTGCTTTGTCACATGAATGAGGTGCTTTATCACATAAACGAGGAATTTGTCACATGGATTGGGTGTTTTGTCACATGAATGTTATGTGACATGAAAGAGACATTATGCCACACGAATGAGGCATTTTATCACATGGATGGTGTGCTTTATTACAATATTTGTCATGAGGAGTTGCGTCACACGAAAGAGGTAATGGAATATTTCGCCTCATTAACCTAAGTGCTTCATTATACTAATCTTTTGTTCTGTTACATCCAGGCCTTATTTAGTTACACTACTTGTTTTTTTTACTTCTGTTTTGTTTTTATTGTTCGTCATATACTTTTTCCTCCGTTGCATACATCCTTTTAAAAGCGATAATGAAAATAAAGGACAGTGTACAGTTTGTCTTTGCACGGGGATGAAGACAAATTGAAATGCTCATAAAAGACAGAAGCATAATGATGAATGATCCTTGAGATAAGAGAGAAGAAGGAAGTAAAGGAGGAGAAAATAGTCGATACCTTTGCCATCCATAGTTATAAAAATTCCCATCACGTGAAATTACTAGCTTATCGCAGTGAAAACTTTACATATCTCTATTATCTTTACTACTTTCTATTAACTCAGGCATTCCAGCTGTTCCGACAAAGCCTACAGTTATCTTGAATATCAGGTATATTAAAAATTTACTTGATTGGAACTGATCTTTGTTGTTATTTTTGGATTATATCGAAAATAAATCGCGACTTCTTATGCATTTTCCATTATGATGAAACATTGTATTCATTATCAAAATTATTACTGCCATTATCATTATCCTTATTATCTATATTATCCTATATGGTAATTACTGTCTTTATCACTGTTATCATTATCATCATCATATTTCTATCCGTATTATCATTACCTTTATCAGCATTATTATCATTATCATTATCATTATCATCATTCTGTTAGCCTCTTGATCATTACCATTACTATTACTACACTTGCTATTAAAGATATCATAATTTTTATTACTTTTTATTATTATCATTATCATCACAATTATTATTACCTTTATCATGATTATCATAATTGCTATTATTACTCTGTTTATCATGGTTATCATTATCATGATTATTTTACTGTTATCATTATTGCCATTATTATCATTATTAATATCATGATTATTATTACTGTCATGATTATCATCAATATTATAATCATTATTGTTATTATCATTATCATTAGCATTGCTACAATTCGTTATCAATACTTTCTTCATTCAATCATTATCATCATAATTATCATTGCTTTTATTACTATTATTATTGTTATTGTTATTATTATCATCATTGTTGCTGTTGTTATTGTTACTATTATTATCATTATCATTAGTACTTTTTGTTTTTTATTTTCACTTTTGTTATTATTATCATTGTTGCTGTTGTCGTTATCATAATTTTATTGCTATCATAGTGATGATAACAATTATCAAAATCATTATCATCATTATTGATGACATTTTTATTATCGTCATTATCATTATCATCACCATCATTATTATTACTATTATTTTGATGATCATCATTATTATGATTATTATTATTATTGTTATCATTATCATTATTAATATTATCATCATTATCATCATTAATGTTAATATAATCGTTATTATAAAAATTATCATTATTGTTATTACTATTATTGTCTATATCATTATTATTAGTAGTAGTAGTATCATTACTATCATCATATTTTATCAATATTACTGTCATTATTATTATTTTGATTACTTACATTTTCATATCATATAGCAATACAATTTTCATCATCGATATCGTTAGAAGAAATAGTCGAATAACTAATAGTAATAGTAGTAGTAATAATAGTAGTAATAGTAGTAGTAATAGTAGTAGTAATAATAGTAGTAATAGTAGTAGTAATAATAGTAGTAATAGTAGTAGTAATAATAGTAGTAATAGTAGTAGTAATAATAGTAGTAATAGTAGTAGTAATAATAGTAGTAATAGTTCATTGTAAAGGAGAACACATACGCAGAAGCAGTGCATACACCTAATACATCTTTCCACGCCGTTGTTCTTTACCAACAGTCGAGCGCCGCCAAGTCGTACGTCACACTCCCGATATTGGCAACCCTGGCGAGCGGCAGTCGCGACAGTGGTGCCAACGTGCCCGTGTGACCGTGGGAGTTCCGGAAACCACATTCCTCTCAAGTTGGATTGACTAGTTGTTACAAATGGGCAATGACTGTCCCTTTTGCTTACGCTGATGTATTTAACAGTTTCGCGTTCTAAAAATGACAGTTCATTACTCCGGGTGGCCAAATATCGCCGCTCGGGAGGGGGGGTGGGAGGGGGTGCGGGGGGGGGGAGGCGGGGAAATAGAAAAAAAAAATTGTTCGAGAATAGGATCTAAATTTAAAAAAAAGGACCTTTTGTTAATTCGTTGTTGCAGGAGCGTCATATGCGCTAGATATTATTAACAATAAAATTTTATACGATGCTCATTAGAGTTCGGCGGGTTTTTTTGACGATCGACCTCATATATCACGTCGCTTTGGGGTTTATTGCAGATGCAACAAAAATTTACGGCCTCCTAATTTGCTGGCAGACGATATTCAACTCGAGTCTCTGTGGTATATGATGATTTTGTCACTTTTTATTCAAATTACGGCCATTGAAAGTAAAGAGTGCCTTCAACTGCATCAACAAACAAGGCGTTATGTGTCATGGTGTCTGCGAGCTTGAATATATGCCTAAAATGATATTGTTTTATGAAGGCCTAATGTGTGTGAATAATGGTCATTTGTGTCGCGTCTGTTTTATGATTGGTGGTCGATTTTTCGTCTTTATTTTCCTCTCAACTTGGTCAGTAATATATATTTCATTTTAAGAGTAAACGTCAACCTATATGAATATAACAATATTTTAAATGAATATAAGAATACCTGTATCAAGTGTATATATGCTTTATATACTTCGTATTTATATACTTCTCCATATTCAAAAACTGATCATCTTTTTCTTAAATCTAATTATTTCTTCTTTTCTGACTATCAAAATATCATTGTTTACCTTATCATTGTCTCCCCTTTCCAGTCTTTCCTCATTAATAACACTTTTCAACAACCCTTCCACCATACCCGAACGCCGTCAGCTGATTGATGACGTCATTTGTCGAACAAAACGTAAACATGTTTATGTCTGAACCACGTGTGTACGGATAGTGTGTATATGACGGGATGGTTATGCAGAGTTACGAGCAAAGTTTCCTTCTTGCTTTGGTATTGATAACTTCCTAATTTACTTTTACTTGAATATATTTCTTTAGAATAGTCTTGAGAGTAATTCATGTGGAAAAGAGAAAAAAAAAGAATGCAGATGAAGAGAGAGGAAGAAAAGTGGCAGTATTTATGTTCGTGAATCGGTCTTTGTATATTCTTCTTTTACTTGCTTATCAAAAGAAAAAAGTACAAGCACAAAAAAAAGAACGAAATATATATATAGAGAGAGAGAGAAAGAGAAAAGAGATGGTGAGAGAATGAGAGAGAAGATGAGAGAGAGACACACACACATAAACATACACACACGCGCGCGCGCGCGCCCGAAAGTGAAAGAGATAACGAAAGTATGAGAAAGAAAAAAACAAACAAACAAACAACGGAGAACGTATAAGAGAGAGAGAGAGAACAAGAGAGTGTATGAGAGAGACCAAAAAAAAGAGGACTATTTGACCGTCAGAGTCCGCAGTCAGTCCATAATTATAAACAATATCATTGGAAACATAAATTGCTTTGGCCTGTTGGAAAGCAGGTATGTTAATTCCGATAACTTTATCCACACAAGTTTTAATGGTAATACAATTATACGTTCAGTGTCGATCATGGATTAGTTTCCCCAGCACTTTTTTTGTTTATGGCCTCCGCTCTGACGTCCGAATTATGATAAATTATTTGAAACCCTTATTATAGTCGCGAATTTTCCTGTGAGAGAGAATGCTTTTGTGTTTGCTTGTTTATGGATGGGACGCTTTCAATCACAGGCATCTGGGGAAACATACTTTTTATTTATTTGGGGAGGTAAAAATGGCACACACTGTAAATCTGGATTTTACACGAATCTGTTTTGTTGTTTTTGTTTTTGTTTTTCTGGGGTGGGGTGAGGGGAGCTTATCTTTCTGTTGTTTATCTTTTATTTTTGTTAGTCATTTGTTTGTTTGTTTGTTTTTGTTTGTATGAGTGTTCTTTCTTTTTGTTATTAATCTTTTCCCTTTTCACTCCTTTTGTTTACTCTCGTTATTCCTATTGTCTATTTTCTCTCTTGTATCAATTATTTCCATATCTTCTATACCTTCCCTTCTTTGTGCAATATCACTCCTCCGTAATTTTGATTGCAATTGTAATAATATATTCAATATCACGAATAATAGATGCGTTTCTCTCTTATTGCTGTTGTTGCAATGAAAGTCAACAATATCACATATACTGTTAGGATTATTATGAAATTCAGCATCATAATAACTAATCAGGGATTCTATTGTTATTTTTGTTGATATGACTGCTTCTGTTTTTGATGCAAATACTTTATAAACTGTGGATAATATGATAATCACTGAATCATTACTAATAACATTACTAGTAATAGAAGTGATAGTACATTTAATTCCGGTGTATTGCATTTCATTTTCATTTTATTTTCTCATTATCATTATTATTATTATCATTATTATTAGTAGTAGTATTAGTATTATTATCATTATCATTATTATTATTATCATTATTATTATTATCATTATTTTTATTATTATTACTATTATCATTATTATCACCATTGTCATTATTATTATTAGTAGTAGTAGTATTAGTATTATTATCATTATTATTATTATTATTATCATTATTATTATTATCATTATTTTTATTATTATTATTATTATTATCATTATTATCACCATTGTCATTATTATTATCATTATCATTGTTATTGTCATTATTATCACCATTAACATTATTATTGGTATCATTGTAATTGTTATTAATATTATCATTATCACCATAATTATTATTACTATTACTACTATTACCACTACTACCGTCTTTTAAAATTCTTATCATTATTACTATGATCATTATTACTTCTATCGTCATTATTATCATTATTATTATCATTATAATTTCTAATTAGTTTTAGTATTAGTAATAGTTGTAGTAGTGTTATGAATATCATTATTACTATTATCATCATTATTATCACTATAATCATTATTATCATTATTGTCATCATTATCATTTCATTATTATTATCATTATTATTATTATCATTATGATTATTATTGTTATCATCATTATCATCATTGTTGTTGTTTTGTTATTGTCATCATCACTATCCTTGCTAATGATATAACTATTGCCATCACCATTATTGATGTTGTTATCATCATCAGTAAAGTTATTATTATTGTTATTATTACTATTACCATTGTTGTCATTTTTCATCCCCAATATTGTTATCATTATCATTTGTTATTATGATTATTAATTTCATTATTACTATTTTTATTATTATTGCTATTATATTTATCATCACTATTATTGCTATTGTTATTACTATAATCTGTATTGTTATTATTGTTATCATTACTATTACTATTGTAGTTACTGTTGTTGTTGTTGTTGTTTTTATAATCATCATAAACATCATCATCAACAGCAGCATTGTTATCTTATCATCATTACACATGTTATTGACAATATAATTTTTATTATTATCAAAATATTGTTATAATCATCAATATTATCATTGTTATTAATATGATTATTTTCACCATTATCATGATTACTATTATTATTATCACAATAATTACAATTATCATTATCATTATCATTATTAGTATTATCATCATTATTATTAGTATGTTCCCATCATCACTTTCATTGTTATCATTATTATCATTCTTATTGTAATCTTTATTACAGTTATTAATATTACTATTTTTTTCACTTCATCATTATCATTATCATTATCCTCATCATCACTACCGTTGTTATCATCCCATCCTCCTCATCATCAAAATCATTATCATCATTAGTATCAGTATTATCATTATCATTATTATCATCTTTATCATTGTTATTGTTGTCATTATTATTATCATTACTATTTTGATTTTTTCATCATCTAATAATACTCTTCAATACTATTATTATTTGTTATTAAACTTATCAACATCATCATTATGATAATGATTATCATTGTCATTATCATTATGATTGTTATTATTTCTATTATCATTACCATTACCATTATTGTCATCATTATTATCATCACCATCATCATCAATGTTTTATTGTCATCATTATGGTTATCATTGACAATATAATGTTAATCCTCCTTTATCATTGTTATTTGATCATTTCGATTATCATTATCAAATCAGACTCTTTCATTATCATCAGCATTATTACTTCTTTTTCTCCAATCTCTTTCTCAGTCTATATTCCCCTCTCTCTCTCTCTCTCTCTCTCTCTCTCTCTCTCTCTCTCTCTCTCTCTCTCTCTCTCTCTCTCTCTCTCTCTCTCTCTCTCTCTCGCTCTCTCTCTCTCACTCTCTCTTTCTCTCTCTGTCTGTCTATCAATTTCTCTCTCTATTTCTCTCTTTCCTTCTCTCTCTCTCTCTCTCTCTCTCTCTCTCTCTCTCTCTCTCTCTCTCTCTCTCTCTCTCTCTCTCTCTCTCTCTCTCTCTCTCTCTCTCTCCCTCTCTCTCCCTCTCTCTCCCTCCCTCTCACTCTCCCTCTCCCTCTCCCCCTCCCTCTCCCTCTCCCCCTCCCTCTCCCTCTCCCTCTCCCTCTCCCTCTCCCTCTCCCTCCACCTCGCTCCATCTCCCTCCCTCTTTCTCTCTCTATCTCCCTCTCTCGTGCTCTTTCTCTCTTTCTCTCTCATTTACCTCCCGCCGTCACCACCACACAACACACAAACACACACACACACAGAAGACTCATTAAATCATCACCTCAATATATTTAACACTAGTTGCTCACCATTCATCATAGAAGCAACAGATGTATTGGTGGTCAAATTTATGCTGTTGTTGTTTCATAATAATAATAGTATTTGGGATTTACAATACGTTCAGTTCATCATCGTTTCACTGGACTGTTCTTCCTGTGTTTATGGTTTGTCTCCAGGATGTTCTATGATCTCTTTATTGTTCATGTTATTTGGGGTGTTTTCATTATCATTATTATTTTTATCCTTTATTATTCTTATACCTGCCTTTCTGACGAAGATATAAAAGAAACCGTCTTTTTTTAATCATTTTTGTTAGTATAATTGTTGCTATTATTGCTTTGAAGGTGTGTTATTCATTATTCATTTTGTTATTGTTCTTATCATTGTTTGTTGTTGTTATTAATATCTTAAATGTTATTGTTGTTATACTTTTTAATTATCATTTGTATTGGTATTGTTACTGACATTTCTGTCATCATTATTATGATCTCATCTGTAATGTTTTTACTATTGTTTTCATTATCATTATCATTTTGATTTTCATTGTTATCATCATTGCAATTAGTATTATTATCATTACCTTTTTATTGCTACTATCATTATCAACATAATTTGTATCTTTATAAATCCATTTCATTATCATTACTATCATTATCATAATCATTATCATCATTACCTTTATTATCAATAGTATTGTTATCATTATAATTGCTATTTCATTATCATTATTATCATTATCATTATCATCATTCATTATCATTATTATCATTATCATTATCATCATTCATTTTTCATTATTATCATCATCAAATCAACAGATTTCCCTTATTACTTTTGTCATTATCACTGTTATTGTTATTCTTATCACTATCATCATCATCAGTATTGTTATTATTATCATCATTCTCATCGTAATTTTCAATATTTTTATCACCACCATCATTATCATTATCATATTTGTCATCATTTTCATTTATGTTCATTCGTTTTTGCTTTTCTTGTTATTACCATTACTGTTATCTTTATCACTAACATAATTTTTGTTATTGGCATTGTTATAATTCTTAGTATTATCCTTATCATTCTTATAATTGTTATGATTATTGTTATTGTTATTATCATTAGCTTTATTGTTATTATCATTAGCTTTATTGTTAGTATCATTATTATGATCATTACAATGCTATTATTATCCTATTATTATTACTGTTAGCATTATTATTGTTAGTATTGTCAACATTAGAAGCTGGAAGAGTAGAAACTTCATCATAAAAATAGTTTACACTTTCCTCTCCGTCCTCTGCCCTCTCCCTCCACCCACCCCCTTCCCCCTCTCACGCCTCATAATACCCCCTCCCCTACCCTTTCCGAACCCACTCCCCCCCCTCTCCCTTCACCTCCCCCCCTTGCGTTTCTCTCCCACGGTGTTCCCCCCTGCCCCCCCCCCAACCCCTACTCTCCCCTCCTAGTTCCTACTCCCTCCCCACCCCTCCCTATCCCTCCCTCGCCACCTTCCCCTATCTGACCCCTCCCCTGCCCCTTACCTTAACCTCTGCCCCCCTCCCACCCACCCCTCTCCCTTACCCAAACCCTCCCCCTCCCCCTCCCCTCTCCCTTACCTAAACCTTCCCCCTCCCCTCTCCCTTACCCAAACCCTCCCCCTCCCCCTCCCCCTCCCACCCCCCGCTCCCCCTTGTCGGTAGGGCTTCAGGGCAATTAGCAAAGGGCTGATGAGGGCAATCATGGAGAGGAGGTGAGGGCAGAGGCTGAGGATGAAGGTAATTATGTAAAGTAATTATGCAATCCATGCTGGCAACTGTTGTTAAGTTGTGAAGGCGAGAAGGGGAGGGAGGGAGGGAGAGGGGAGGGAGGGAGGGAGAGGGGAGGGGTGTGGGGAGGTAGGGAGGGAGAGGGGAGGGGTGTGGGGAGGGAGGGAGGGAGAGGCGATGGGTAGGGGGAGGGAGGGAGGGAGAGGGGAGGGGTATAGGGAGGGAAAGGGTTGGGTAGGAACGAAGCATGGGGGCAAGGAGGGTAGGGGAGAGATAGGGAGGGATAGGAAAAGGGTAGGGAGAGAGAGGGAGGGTGTATAGTAGAGGGGAGGGAGGGGAGGGGATAGAGAGAGTGACAGTTTCTGCGTTGGTTTTTGGGGGGGGGTAAGGGAGGGGAGGGGAAGGGGAGCAGTTTAGGTGTAATGTTAAATTGTGAGAGCAAAAGGGGGGAAGGGGGGCGGGAAGGAGAGTGGAGGGGGGGGAGAGGGGGACCCTATGATGAGGGGGGAGAGGGGAGGAAGGGGGGACTTGACTAGGGACAGTTGTAGCGTCGAACACAGGTTGGGGAGGAAAAAAAGGTTGGTTCAGGTGTGTTGTTAAATTGTCAAGTTGTGAGGGCAAGAGGAGACAAGTGGGAAGAGAAGGAGAGAGGGAGGGAGGAGGAAGAGAAAGAGGGGATGGCAGTCACGATGATAAAGAGAGATAGGAGAAAATGTGAGGAACTGTCCAAGGGTATTGTTAAGCTAATCACTATGTTAGGAAAGGGAGGCTGTTAAGTTCTTGTTATCATCGAAATATTAGTTCTGTTCATTTATTTAGCAAAGATAGGTCATTAAGTTGATAGACCAATGGTGATAAAGTATTAAGATTGAAAGATATGTGTTAACTTGGTGTTGAAAAAGATTAGTAAATATAAGTTGTTGATTTGATAAAAAGTGGTTTACTAATTGTTAAAACTGAACTAATGAACCAGTACGATGGATATAACTTTAAAATGTCTATAAATCCATCTTTTTCTTTCTTTCTTTCTTTCTTTTCTTTCTTGAGCGAAAATGACAGTAACAAACACCTTAATAAGTTGGTGAAGATGAGCCGTCAAGTCAGTCAAACAGATAGATCCGGCTGTCAAGTTGACGACCTTCCAAGTTGGCAAAAGTTGAAAAGCGAGAGTGGACATTGTAAAATTCTCAGAAGACAGTTGTTAAGTTGCTGTCGACATTTTCAAAGTTAGCGAAGAAAATTGAAGGCGATTTTCAAGTCGGCATCGGCAGCTGGATGGAGGCTGGAGAATTCTGGCGGATTCTGTGGTTTACAGTACTCTGCATGGAAAGGGTTCGAAGATTTAAATAAAGTTGTTTTGTGTTACAGTTTTGTGGATAATCCTTTCTTTAGTATCATCATAATTGCTGTGACGATACTTGTATGTATGTGTTCATATGTGTGTGTAATGTCATTGATGATCATGACAATAAGGGGAAAAATGATGATGATGGTGATGATTATGATACTGGTGATATTAATGATGAAGATATAATAGTAATGATAACCGAAATATTGACAAATAATGATGATAATGATAATAATATAGATGATAGTAATAATGATTGTGATGACAACAATAACAATATTGTTAATTACTACTATCATCATTATCAGTATCATGGTTATCATATCATACAGGTCGAAATCTGTTATGGCCAGAAAAAATATACATATTTCTGTTCTACTGTTCTCACAGAGATATCCACTTAAAGGTGAAAAAGGAACATTTCGTCGTTGTAAGAACGTTATGCTTTGTTCTTGTGTATTTGTGTGTTTTAGCTTTCAGTTCCGCTCTCAAATGGGCATTGTTTAGTCATAGCAGTTAGTAGAACTTGCAGTGCATCTGTTATCAGAAATGTTATCGTTGGTATTATTTTTATTATCGTTCTTATTACAGTTTCTATAATCATTATAATTATTATTATATATTATTATTGTTGTTGTTGTTTTTCATTATTATTCTGACATTGTCATTCTTTTTGCTGCCATTGTTATTACTGTTTTTCTTATTTTTATTTTTATTCTTACTCTCATTATCATTACTGTTACCATTATTATTATGTATATGATTTTTGTTGATATAATCTTCATCATCATCATTTCTATTACTATTTCATTTCATCATTACCATAATTATCATTATCATTACTATTGCTGTTATTATCAATATCAATATCATCTTTGTTCTTGTTGTTATAATTGTAATAATTATTTTTGATAATATTGTTAGCATTATTGCTATCACTTTTATCATTATACCAATATTTTCTACTGTTATCACTACAATCGTTATTATTGTAATTATCATTATCACTATTATCATTATCATTTGGTTATTGTTGTTGTTGTTGTCATCATTATTATTGTTATTGTCATTTTATCATTATTACCACTATTATGGTAATTAACAATTATTATTATAATTACTAATATTTTTATAATTTCCATTAATATTGCTATAATCATTAATGGTATTATCATCATTATCATTATTGTTATAACTATTATCGTTATTGTTATTACTATCATTATTGTTATTATCTTTTTATCATGATACATTATTATCATTGTCATAATCATGATCATCATTATTATTACTGTTTATATTGTTGACGTTAGCATTATCGCCCCAATCGTAATTATTTCTTATATCATTATGAATAGTATAATTATTGTTGTTCATTACTATGATAATCACAATTACTGTTATTACCATCATTGTTATTATTTTTTTTATAAAGATTATTTTAATTATCATTTCCATTTTCATCATTACTATTGTTATCATTGTTATCGTTATCATTATAATCATTATTATTATTGCTGTCATCATCATTATCATCATCATTATCCCTATTATCATTGTAACCATTACTATCACTATTACCATCACCCTAATTGTTATTTTCATCAGCATCGTTATTACTGTCATAATCATCATTGATATCATCATCATCATTATTGATTCTGTTCTTTATCATCATCATCATTATCAGTATTATCATTAAAGTCATCATTGTCATTATTATTGTTTAAGTTATTACCACAATTCTTACTATAATAACTATTTTTTATAATCATCAACACTATTATTATGAGTTTTATCATGAAAGCAGCTATTGGCATTATCATCTTTATAACTATTATCAGTATCATCATTAAAGCTATTATCGAGACCATTACCATCATCAACACTATTATCTAATATTCATAGTTAGTTAATTAAGCGTTATTTTTATTTAATCATTGTTTGTTCGTTTGTTTCATTAGCCTTTTTTTGGTGAGTCAAAAAGTATCCTATTATTCGTGTTTCATAATTTTGCTTTTACATTTCTGTCATTCTGCGAGAGAGAACTTGGTGCATAAATAGCGGGGAAATGTGAAAAAGAATGAAATTAGGCGGATAATGAAAGAAGGACATATATACTTATATGATGTGTGTGTGCATGTGTGTATAAATATATATACATATATATTTATATATATATATATATATATATATATATATATATATATATATATATATATATATATATAAATATATATATAGATATATATATATATATATATATATATATATATATATATACATATATATATATATATATATATATTATATATATATACATATATATATATATATATATAATATATATATATATGTGTGCGTGTGTGTGTGTGTGTGTGTGTGTGTGTGTGTGTGTGTGTGTGTGTGTGTGTGTGTGTGTGTGTGTGTGTGTGTGTATATACATATATATATATATATATATATATATATATATATATATATATATATATATATATATACAGAGAGAAAGAGAGAGAGAGAGAGGGGGGGAGAGACAAAGACGGAGACAGACAGAGAAAGCGAAAGAGAAAATAAGAGATAAACAACACACACAAACAAACAAACAAACGAACATAGAACAAAGACAAAAACAAACAACAAGAAACAAAAACAACAATATCCCAACAAAAGAAAATCCAACACACACAAGACAAAAACAAACAAACAAACAAAAAAGACATAAAAACAACAAGCAGTTGAAGAGAAGACCGGAGATGCAGAGAGAGGAAAGAATTAGCAATGTTAATATATGCAGGTTATTACAGTGAGCCAGCTACCCCCCCCCCAAAAAAAAATGACAAAGTCTTCTACATAATTCATATTGCTTTTTTTCGACCCTCTTTTTTATGAATGCGTAGGATAAATTTTCCGCCTCGCATCTGTAACTTTCAGATGGAATAGCAAAATAGCCAACACATCCGTTCTCTTCTTTAGAATTTTCAGAAAGATAATTATATTTTTCAGAGCGAGTGTGAGAGTCAAGGTTCTTTTCAACAGCGAGTTTCATTTGTTGATCTCTTTTTCTTTCTCTCTCTCTCCCTTTCTCTATTTGTTTCTCTTTCTCGTTTTGGTTATATCTTTCTTCCTTATTATTATTGTTGTTGTTATTGGTATTAATCTTGTTGTTGCTCTTGCTGTTGTTATTATTTTTGTTGTTGTTACTGTTGTTGTTGGTTATAATAACTAACACCTTTCATGTTATTTTCTCGTTATTATTAGTATTGTAACTATTATCATTATCGTTATTATCATTATCGTCATTAGTAGTAGTAGTAATAGGAGCATCATTATCATTACCATTGTCGTCGTTTTCATCATCAAAATCATTCTCATTTTAATTATTGTTATTATAATTCTCGTTATAATCGTTATTGTCATCACTATGATTATTACCGTTGTTACTATAATCAGTATTATTACCATCCTTATCATTGTCATATCATTATCGTTACCACTGCTGCTATCATTATCATCATTATCCTTACCATTACTTTCATAATCATTATCATTAATATTCCTACTATTATTATCATCACTGGGAGTCAATTCTCAGAATTATCCTAATCAACAATACCATCATAACTACTATAACAATAACTATTTTGATATTCATTCTCATTCTCATCTGATCAAAGAAAATTAATTAATCTTGACAATTCTTTAAACCTAACTCTAATTACCTTACATCGCTGTTGTTATTAATTTCTTGGTCTTATTTCTAAATCTCTATGTCTCTCATCTTATGTATAATGACTGCAGTCCGTTAATTATTACATTCAGCAAATGGAATGATAATTATTACTCTACCAGTTTTGATAATCATGTCATTTGTTTTAAGTATCGGTATTATCTTCGTTTTTCATCACGATTCATTAACGGCCGTTATCTTTACACCCACTCTCCGTTCCCCCTTGTTAACAGTGATAACATACCCTTTTCCCCTTCCTCCCTTCTCCCTCCCTCTCGCCTCCATCACCAGGTGCTTCCCTCTCACTCCTTTCCCCTCTCTTATCATCCCCCTTCTCCTCTCTCTCTCTCTCTCTCTCCCTCTCTCTCTCTCTCTCTCTCTCCCTCTCCTGCCCCTCGCCTCCTGGACCCACTCCCCCGCCCCCCGTCTCGCCAGCTTCCTGTCATCTGCATATTCGCAATTAGCATACGAGGGTTGTAACCCCAGCAGGTGCAGTGCATCTTTAACCTTATACCTACTAGTCATGTGGACGGATATCTAAGTCTGTCCCTCGAAGTTGACATCTTGATAACCTTGCCAAGCCTCACCTTTCGGCACGAGAGGCGTAACTGCCCTTTCATATTTCGGGGCCATAATCGCCCTTATTCCCCCTCGGTTTAGGGCACGTTCGGCAGGTGGGTTTCCTCGTGAGCTGTGGGTCCCCTAGCCGTGAGGGTCAGACATTAGTAATTAAGGACGGCAGGTTCACGTATTTCCTCTGATTGATGCTCATTATCATACTGAGAAACGTCCGCTCATTGGTGGGGATCCCGCGGGGCTTCTCTGATTGGTCGGCGTCCGGGGTCCGTTAAGAGCCTAGGTTCATAGCCATCATAAGCTGTATTTCTATACGCGATTATGGTTTCGAAATCCGCGGCTGCTCTCGAAGGCTTTATTCTGCAGGCCGCGCTAATGTCCTGAGTGCAGACCCCCCCCCCTCCTCCCCTGGTCTCTTAGCCCCCTCCCCCCCCCCGGTCCGTTGGTCCCCCGATCTCTTAGTCCCCAGGTCCGTTGGCCCCTATTCCCTTAGCCCCAAGCTTTTTTTTTTTGTCTCTTTCCCTCATCCACCGTTTCCCTAGCCCCCATTTCCCCACCCCAGGTCCCCATTTCCTCAGCCCCCCCAGGCCTTCAGCCCCCATTACCTTGGCTCTCATTCTTTTAGCCCCCATATACCCAGCCCCTATTCCCTTATTCCCAACTTCCTCAGTCCCCATTTCCTTAGCCCCCATTTCTTTAGCCCCATTTCCTCAGCCCCCAGTCCCGCAGCCCCCGGTCCTTCTGCCAGATAGGTCTTTGCTCTGGCCTCTTCTTCTTTATGATGGAAACTTGGTGTGGTTTGTATATGAGGGAGAGATTCTCTCTCTCTCTCTCTCTCTCTCTCTCTCTCTCTCTCTCTCTCTCTCTCTCTCTCTCTCTCTCTCTCTCTCTCTCTCTCTCTCTCTCTCTCTCTCTCTCTCTCTCTCTCTCTCTCTCTCTCTCTCTCTCTCTCTCTCTCTCTCTCTCTCTCTCTCTCTCTCTCTCTCTCTCTCTCTCTCTCTCTCTCTCTCACTCTCTCTTCTGTCTTTCTTTCTTTTTCTTTACATGTCGTACTTTGTCTCTTTTTCTCGATATATATGTATATAAATGTGTGCTTGAATGTATATATGTATATATATATATATATATATATATATATATATATATATATATATATATATATATATATATATATATATATATATATATATATATATATATATATATATATATATATATATATATATATATATATATATATATATATATCAACATAGATCATTTCACCATAAATAACATATCGTAAATGTTACAACGAATATGACGCATATCTGAATGGAAAAAAATTACGCTGTGATTTATGAAAATTATCTAAGAGTTTTAAGTTTGGAATGTCGCATATATTCTCCCAGTTTCAATTTGGATTAAAAAAAAAAATATATATATATATATATATATATATATATATATATATATATATATATATATATATATATATATATATATATATATAATATCCGAATTTGAGTTTCAGAGATTCTTTGAGATAAACACCTACTGACCTTTTGATCTTTGAACCTCATAAAAACCCTTTGTTAAACCCCATTAAACCTCTTTGTGAACGATACGTCCTTCCCCTTTGAATCCCATTAAACCCCTTTGTTAAACCCCATTAAACTTCTTTGTGAACCATGGTCCTTCCCTATTAAACCCTTTTGCTGTACACTTTTAAACCTCTTTGTGAATCAAGAGTCCTTCTTTGAACCCCATTAAACCCCTTTGTGAACCATGAATCCGTGTTTGAACCCCATTAGACCCCTTTGTGAATGAAATCCTTTAGTGAGTCCTTCCCTTACTTTTTCTCATGTACATACATACTGTTTCCTTCCTCCCTCCCCATCCTGCAGGTCCTCTCCCCCTCCACCCCATCATCTTTATCCTCCTCCTCCTCCCCTTCCTCCTCATCACCCCCCCCCCTCCCTTTCCTTCCCATCATCACTCTCCTCATAATCGACCATGCCATTACCCTCATCCTCCCCTTCCTTCCCTTCCTTCTCCTCTTCCTCCTCCTCCCTTACTTCACTATCAGCCTCCTCCCCCTCCTTCCCATCCTTCTTCTCCCCTTCCTCACCCATCTTCTCCCATCCCATTACCCCCATCCTTCTCTCCCTCCCCTTCCTCCTCATCCTCTTCCTTTTCCCCATTCTTCACTGCCTCTCCCTCTTCCCTCTCTTCTCCATCCTCTTCCTCCTTCCCCTCCCCCCTTCCTCTCCCTCCTTCCCCTCCTCTCCCTCCCCCCTCCTTCCCCTCCTTTCCCTCCCCTTTCCCTCCTCTCCCTCCTCCCCCTCCTCTCCCTCCTCTCCCTCTTCCCCATGCTCTTCCTCCTCCTCCTCCTCCTCCCCCTCCTCTCCCTCCTTCCTATCCTTCCCCTCCTCTTCCTCTTCCCCCTCCCCTCCCTCCTCCCCCTCCTCTCCCTCCTCCCCCTCCTCTCCCTCCTCCCCTCCTCCTCCTCCTCCTTGGCCCATCCCTTACGCAGGTCCGGCCAATAAACTAGCCAACTTAATATCATTCTCTCACTCTTTAAAGTTTAGTGTCTCCGCCAACCTTAGGGTTTATTGACCCGAGAACCAACAATTTAATTACTGGTCTTGAAGTTTTACCCGAGCATGTGTGTGTGTGTTTTGTATATATACAGTATGTGTGGGTGTGTCTGTGTATGTGTGCGGATGTGTGCATGTTTTGTGTGTATGTATTGTGTGGGTGTGTTTATCTTTCTGTTGTGTGTATGATGTAGGTGGGTGTACTGTGTGTATTTGGTTCTGTGTAGAGTAAGGACATAGATATATTTCACTACATTTATTCATACATTTTCGTGCATGCTTATCCTCTTCTCACAGCCAACATATGTAAACTACAAATACCATACAGACGAAAAAACAATAACTGATGATGCATAAATTCCTACAGTAAATGGAAAGAAAAGGAAAAGATGAATTAAAAGATCTTTAAAATCTACGGTCATGTACCCCACATTTCATTACACGGCTTTCGCAATGCCCCCCGGATCTCGCTGGAAAAAAATGCAAAATCTTAAAACTGTAATGTTTCTATAAAAAAAAAAAACTAACGATGGGCTAAAACAGCGAGATTTTGTATTGTTTTTCTTCATTGGTTACTTATAATATTTTATTGTAATCCGTTTTTTACTATTGCTATTAGATATTTGAATATTTTTGTTAGCATGACACCAGCACATAAAAAGAGTAACAGTGATTTTTCCAGAATGAAAATATGAGAACAACAATAGGACACTAATAACAGAATGATAGTACCATCTTTATTCATATGAATATCAGTATTACAATAATCATTACGTACCTTTATACGGAACATAATAACCTTTCTTTTCTTAACATTCTCAAAACTATTTTTATTGTTCTTTCTGATCTTGTTTATTCTTACACGATTACCAGCAACCTTCTTTAGTATCAACACTATCATTTCAATTACTGTTAGGATGTTAGTGTCTAAATTACTGTTGCATTATCATGATCAGCATTGCTATTTTTACTGTAGCAGTTATGATAATCATCATTATCATTAACATGACCATTGTTACGATTTCTAATGTTATTATTATCATTAT
>NC_091578.1:8863991-8866491 GCF_042767895.1 Penaeus vannamei
GCAGGTCCGGGCTGACGCGCTCTGACACCCGACGCAGCTTTGGCACGCCCTGAGATCGGCTATGACTCGTGATAGCTTATCTGGCATCGTCTGACGTTTGTCTCGGGGAAACGTTTTCATGTCTTGGGAGGAGCGTTTGCAAACGTTTCGCGGTGCTTGTAAACTGCAGCATTTTCAACGTGCTGATAGTAGTTGTATGCCTTGTATGCGTCTGTGCGAGTGCAGGCACGTGTGTTTGTATGTGTGTGTGTATACGTGTTTGTGTGTGTGTATGCATCTGCGTCTGTGTTTCTATGTGAGTGTAAATTTATGTGTGTGTGTTTGTATGTGTGAATGTTATTGTATGTGTGTGTGTGAATGTGTTTGTGTGTGTGTGTTTTTGTGTGTGTGTGTCTGCGTCTGTGTTTGTATGTGCGAGTGTAAATGTGTGTGCTTGTATATGTGAATGTGATTGTATGTGTGTGTGTGAATGAATGTAAGGATGTGTAAGTGTGCATTTATAATACTCTCCGTGTGCATCCAAATGTGAATCCCTACATATATCTACGTCTGCATTTGTATAATACTTATATCATTTCTATTACCCGGTTCACATCCATCCACTTACCTGCGATTCTACGTGTGCGTGTAATGGAACAGCTTTTCGTCTGTGCTTTCGTGTGTGTGTTGGAACGTATTCCTGTGTATATCTGCTGGCATCCTCCAAGGGCCAGGGAGATAAAGGAGGCTGAGAAGGGTTGCGAGGGTGAAGGGAGGGGGGGCGGGAGCGATAAGGGAGAACAGAAATAGATCTCGCGTCTTAAACTTTTATTGCTTGTCAAACTTTAGAATGATGCTGTACTATCTTAACTAAACATATGTATCTATGTATATATATATATATATATATATATATATATATATATATATATATATATATATATATATATATATATATATACATGTATATATATGCATATATATATATATATATATATATATATATATATATATATATATATATATATATATATGTATGTATGTATGTATGTATGTATACATATATACGTATATACATACATACATAGATGTAACCTCCAAGCACCCGAGCCCCTGAGCCCGGGCGGCGCCCAAAAGATAAACTCGGAAACACGCTCCGGACACGCCCCCCCCCCCCTTCCCTCCCCCCACCCCACCCGCCCCGCATCTCCAATTCATACGCGGCTTTTTCCTTCCACTCGCCGCGTCCGATATCGAGAGCGACGTCCTGTGTGCGAGAGCGTCAGCATCGCGCGACAAAGACACAGACAGATATGAAGGTTACATAAATGCAAAAGCATCTTCATTTTTATCCACGACGAGAGAGGGAAATAATGCATACTATGAATAGATGAATAAGATACAAAACGCTTATGCCTTCTCTGGTGGCCGTCCCGCGAGTAATGGTTTCGGACACGGGCTGTTTGTGTATGAAGATGAATATAAATGTTTCGTTTCTCTGTTTATATATTTGTGTACGTTTGTTTGTTTACGTGCGCGCGTGCGTGGGTCTACACAGAGCACAGTTTATATATGAATAAGTAAAGGTAAATAGATAGATCAAGGGATTCGTAGGGGAGCTAAGGGGTACTCTTTCAAGGGAGAGACACGAAAATTATGACGTCAAAATAAAGTGAATTTTACCTCATCTACAGCACCTCCACGTATAGTTATCTCTCATATATTAATGAATTAGAAGTTTTCCATATAGTGTTCTTGTCCTAGAGCTAGTTACACCATTACACTATATTCATAAATGATAAAAAAAATATTAGGAGTTTTTCATATAGTGTTCTTGTCCTAGAGCTAGTTACACCATTACACTATATTCATAAATAATTAAAAACAATATTAGGAGTTTTCCATATAGTGTTCTTGTCCTAGAGCTAGTTACACCATTACACTATATTCATAAATAATTTAAAAAATATTAGGAGTTTTCCATATAGTGTTCTTGTCCTAGAGCTAGTTACACCATTACACTATATTCATAAATAATTTTAAAAAATATTAGGAGTTTTCCATATAGTGTTCTTGTCCTAGAGCTAGTTACACCATTACACTATATTCATAAATAATAAAAAAAAAAATATCTGAAAAGATAAGTCACTGAAAGGGGTCGTGGAGGTTATTATATATTGGTAGGGAGCCACAGAAGAAAAAAAAGAGTAGAAACCAAAGAGATAGATAGACAGAGAGATAGATAGATTGGTTAGACCGGTAGATGGGTAGGAAAGTAGATGGACAGATAGACAGACATATAGAGATAGGAAGATAGATAAGGACAAAGATATAGATACGGACATAAATATAGATTAAAAAAACAGATATATATATAGACCTAAGTATGGAGATAGATATAGACACAAGTGGAGATACAGAAATAGATATAGACAAAATTACAAATAGAAATAGATATACAAGTATAGATACAGAAATAGATATAGACAAAAGTATACATATAGAAATAGCTATAGACACT
>NC_091578.1:8873991-8877422 GCF_042767895.1 Penaeus vannamei
CTCCAGCATAGTCCCCCCCATTTCCAACTCCTCAACTTTAACCTCCTGCATTCTTCCACCTCCACCTTAACCTCCTCCATTCCTCACTCTCAACCTCCATCTCTTCCACCTCCTCCACTTCATTTTCCTCCTCTTCTACCTAAACTTCTTCCACCTCCATCATTCCTCAATCTCCACCTCTTCCACCTCCTCCACCTCCACCATTCCTCCACCTCCACCACCACCACCATTCCCCCACCTCCACCTCCACCTCCACCATTCCTCCACTTCCACCTCCCCCACCTCCACCTCAACCTCCACCATTCCTCCTCCACCTCCACCATTCCACCTCCCCCACCTCCACCTCCACCTCCACCACCATTCCACCTCCCGCACCTCCACCATTCCACCTCCACCATTCCACCTCCACCATTCCACCTCCCCCACCTCCACCACCACCTCCACCATTCCACCTCCACCATCCACCACCTCCACCTCCACCTCCACCATTCCACCTCCTCCACCTCCTCCACCTCCTCCACCTCCTCCACCTCCTCCACCTCCACCATTCCACCACCATTCCACCTCCTCCCCCTCCTCCACCTCCTCCACCATTCCACCTCCCCCACCTCCACCTCAACCTCCACCATTCCTCCACTTCCACCTCCCCCACCTCCACCACCACCTCCACCATTCCACCTCCACCATTCCACCTCCTCCACCTCCTCCACTTCCACCTCCCCACCTCCACCTCCACCTCCACCATTCCTCCACTTCCACCTCCCCCAACCTCCACCTCAACCTCCACCATTCCTTCCACTTCCACCTCCCCCACCTCCACCACCACCTCCACCATTCCACCTCCACCATTCCACCTCACCCCACCTCCATCTCCCACCTCCACTTCCACCATTCCACCTCCTCCATCTCCACCTCCCCCACCTCCTCCACCTCCTCCACCTCCTCCACCTCCCTCCACCTCCTCCACCATTCCACCTCCACCATTCCACCTCCTCCCCCACCTCCACCTCCACCACCATTCCACCATTCCACCTCCACCATTCCACCTCCACCATTCCACCTCCACCATTCCACCTCCTCCACCTCCTCCACCTTCTCCTCCACTTCCACTTCCTCCCCCACCTCCACCTCCACCATTCCTCCACTTCCACCTCCTCCAACCTCCACCTCAACCCTCCACCATTCCTCCACCATTCCACCTCCCCCACCTCCACCACCACCTCCACCATTCCACCTCCCCCACCTCCACCACCTCCACCTCCACCTCCACCTCCACTTCCACCATTCCACCTCCTCCATCTCCACCTCCTCCACCTCACTCCACCTCCACCATTCCACCTCCTCCCACCTCCTCCACCATTCCACCTCCACCATTTCACCTCCTCCCCCCACCTCCACCACCATTCCACCATTCCACCTCCCACCATTCCACCTCCACCATTCCACCTCCCCTCCACCTCCTCCACCTCCTCCACCTCCCACCATTCCACCTCCCTCCACCTCCTCCACCTCCACCTCCACCATTCAACCTCCCCCCACCACCTCCACCTCCTCCCACCTCCCACCAATTCCTCCACCATTCCACCCTCCCCACACCATTCACCTCCCCACCTCCCAACCTCCACCATTCCTCCACTTCCACCTCCACCCACCACCATTCCACCATTCCACCTCCACCACCTCCACCTCCACCTCCACTACCACCATTCCACACCTCCTCCATCTCCACCTCCCTCCACCTCCTCCACCTCTTCCACCTCCTCCACCTCCTCCACCTCCTCCCACCTCCTCCACCATTCCTCTACCATTCCACCTCCACCATTCCACCTCCTCCCCCACCACCATTCCACCTCCCCACCTCCACCACCACCATTCCACCATTCCACCTCCTCACCACCATTCCACCTCCCCCCACCATTCCACCTCCTCCACCTCCCCCACCTCCTCCACCTCCTCCACCTCCTCCACCTCCACCATTCCACCACCATTCCACCTCCTCCACCTCCTCCACCTCCTCCACCACCTCCACCTCCGCCGAAGACACTTTTAGCATCGCTCAGCAAACGTCATTACCCAAGTCGAGTCCATTAAAGAGGAGAGAGAAGTTAGGCAATTCGTAACAGCTGTCATAATGCAAAAGATAAGAATCCAATTTACATGCAGAATAATCGTCTAATTTAGCCCGCGAGATTTAAAACAGCGGAATTACTATATAAACCGGATTTATGTAAATTCTTTTGCGCGAACGCTTGGCTCCTGTCTTTTGTTTTTTTTGTTTTTTATTCCAGTTTTCTTTTTCGTTTCCCCGTTTTCTTTTGTTGGGCGGCGATCGTGTTTTGTTTTGGGATAAATGGTTTTGGTTATTATTCTTTTTATTTATCATTTTTTCTCATGTATTTTCGGTCAATTACAGTTTATAGCCTGAGACATGCCACTTGATCACGTGATCTGTGACGTCATATCATCGGCGGCGGAGGAACAATAGATAATGGCCAATAATGTTTCTCTCTCTCTTTCTTTCCTCTCTCTCTCTCTCCCATTTATGACTTCCTTTATTTATTTTGTTGTTTTCATACTATGTATTATTATCATTATCATCATTATTGTTATAATTGCAATCATCATTATCATCGTCATTATCCTGAATATTATTATTAAGTTGATAACATTATCATCATAATTCTCGTCACTATTGTCATTACATTATTATCAGTTATATTTTTCACTATTATCATCATGATTATGATTATAATTATCATTATCATTATAATCATTGATCTTATAGTCATTACTCTTATCACTGTTATCATTACTGTTATTAAAATCACCTTTATTATGATTGTTGTGATCATTATTATTATCATTATTGTTGTTGTTGTTGTTATTGTTGTTGTTTTTGTTATTGTTGTTTTTGTTGTTATCATTATCGATATCATTATCATTGTTATCAGTATCATTATTGCTATCATTATTATCATTATTATAATTTCTTTTATCACCATTATTATACACACTACCATCATTATAACTATTATTCTTCTGTTATTGTTATCATTACCATTATCATTATTACTATATTTACTATCATTATCATTATTATTGTCATTATTACCACAATTATTATCATTATCATTATTGTTATCATCATCATAATCAGCAGCAGCAGCAGCATCTATTATCACTATTGTTATTATCATCAAAATCATTATCATTGCTGTTGCTTTTGTTCATAGTTCTATAGCATAAACCAAGTCACATCTTTGGCTCTCTCTTCCCAGCATTATCATGTCAGTGCTGTGTTTATCCTATGGCTCAACAGTTCATTATTTGTGTGTGTGTGTGTTTGTATATATAGATATGTATATGTATTTATATATGTATATATATGTGTGGGGGTGGGGGTGGGTGAGTGTGTACGGGTGTGTGTGGGT
>NC_091578.1:8887922-8892922 GCF_042767895.1 Penaeus vannamei
CTCAGAGCTATTATCATTATCATCTATTTTGTTTTATTAGTTTATTATCAATTTTATTGTTATGTCATTATTACCATCATTATCATTATTGTTATTTCTGTCATCATTGTTGTTACTCTTATCCTTAAAATCACTATCATTATCCTTACTATTATTAAAATATTACCGTTATCATCATTGATATGGTCTATCGTTATCATCATTACTTTTACCACTAATATCTTCATTATGTCCATTATGATTATTATCATCATCATCATCATTATCATTATTGTTATTGTTTTCATCATCATTATCAATATTGCCATCATGATTTTTGTCATTACTATCATCACCCTCTCAGTCTGAATACCATTTTATTATTATCATTATCATTATTATTATTATCTTTATTGATTTCTTGTTATTCTTAATTATTTTTTCCTCACCTATGCCATCCACATTTTTAACATTAACATTATCCTTATCATATTTGTTATCAGTATTCATATTACTATTATCATCATTATTACTCTAAATAATTGTTACTATCATTAGTTGTAGTAGTAACAGCAACACCAGCAGTAGTAGTAGTTGCAGTAGTAATAGTACAGTGGTAGTAGAAGCAGTAGTAGCAGTAGAAGTAGTAGTTGTAGTAGTATCAGTAGTAGTAGTAACAGCAGAATATTAGTAGAATAGTAGTAATAGCAGAAGTAGTAATAGTAGAGTAGTAGTAGAGTAGTAGCAGTAGTAGCAGTAGTACTCGTAATAGTAGAGTAGTAGTTGTTGTTGTTTTTTACTGTTGCTGTTGCAATGCTGTCGTCGTTGTTGTAGAAGGAGTAGGAGTGATCTCATCATCATCCTCATTTATCTGATCATTATTCTCATTATCCTTACACCATTATTAGTGCTCTTATCCCTGTGGTCACTCTAATGGCAAGTAGATAGGTGGCGATAATGATTATCTGATAATTAGCAAATAACTAAGCTAATTAGGTGCATTTCCTCCAGCTAGTCAGTTATCAGCAACCTCTCCAATACTTTCTCGAAGAAATTGTACAATAAAATCAGTGAATTATGTTTTCTTTTCTTATCATTTTCTTATTTATCGTTTTTTTATGTACCTTTTTTTTCAGGAAGGAATGACGTCATCACTCTCAACGACTTATGACGTCATCCCACCGGCCTGAATTGCACGCCGATTGCAAAAACAGATAACAACAAGGGAAGGATATTCAGTAAACCCGAAGGTCAGAGGTGCATATATATCTCTCTAAGTGTGACAGAGTGAGAAGGAAAATAAAAAGGAGAGAAAAAAAGGGGACAAAAGATTTTCCCGGACTGAAGACGCATTCGGTCGCTTGGCATATTAATGATTCTAAAGAACATGAATATTGCATCAGATACTATGTTCCCTTGATGATAAAATAATGTCGGTGTGATAGCTCTCTCTTCCCCCCTCCCTCTCGACCATCCTCCCTCCGGCCACAGATGCCATTTTCGCCTGCTATGACATCTGAGTCTCATTGTCTTGACGGAACCTGCCTGCCTGACTGCCCTTCCCTCCCCCGTCCCTACCTCCTTACCCCTCCCCCACCATGCCTCCCGCCTTCCTCCTCCATCAACCCCCTCCCCTCCCCCTTCCTCCTCCCCCTTTCCTCCCCTTCCTCCTCCGCCTTCCCTGCCCTTCCTCCCTCTACATATCCTCCTTCTTGAAGACGTAACGACCCCCTGTCTCAGGGTTTGTCTTGTAATTGCAAATGACACTTAATGAGAAGCTAAATGACCCCCAGATCACGTGTCGTCACAGGTCATCAGCAAGTCGTGTATCCGTTTCAGGTCATCACGGGAGAGTTAGAGGGGAGGTGGAAGAGACAGACGAGGGGAAGGGAGGGGAATGAGGGGAGGAAGGGGAGAGTAGAATATCGAGGGGGAGGAAAGGAGTGAGGGGGGGGGGGTGAGGGAAGGGAAGGAGAAAAGGGGGGTGAGGGAAGGGAAGGAGAAAAGGGGGGTAAGGGGAGGGAAGGAGAAAGGAGGGGGTGAGGGAGGGAAGGAGAAAAGGGGGGTGAGGGAAGGGAAGGAGAAAAGGGGGGTAAGGGGAGGGAAGGAGAAAAGGGGGGTGAGGGAAGGGAAGGAGAAAAGGGGGGTAAGGGGAGGGAAGGAGAAAGGAGGGGGTGAGGGAGGGAAGGAGAAAAGGGTGGGTGAGGGGAGGGAAGGAGAAAAAAGGGGTGAGGGAAGAGAAGGAGAAAAAGGAGGGCGAGAGGAGAGGAGGGAAGGAGAAAAAAGGGGTGAGGGAAGGGAAGGAGAAAGTGTGGGTGACGGGAGGTGAGGAGAGAAGGTGACGGAAGCGAAGTACGAAAGGACGGATGAGTGGAGGAAAGAAAGAGGGAAGCAAGATGAAGAGAGAGGGGGAGAAGGGAGGGGAGGAGAAGGGAGAACGAGGCCAGTGGGAGGAAAGAGAAAGAAGGGGGATCGAGATAAGGAAAAGAGAGAGGGAAAGAAGGGGAGGAAAGAAGCGAGATCGGGCGAGGGGAGAAAAAGCGAAAGGGGAGGAAAGGAAAGAGGAAAAGTAGAGGAGAGAGAGGAAGAGAAAAGCAGAAAGAGGAGATTGAGTAGAAGGTAAAGGGGGATGTATGGAAAGCTTCGAACATAAGACGAAGGAAAAGCAGAAGTGAAGATTAGATGGGAGAGGGAGAGGGGTAAAGAGAGAAAGGGAGAGGATTAGTGAGGGGAATGGGCAGGATGAGGACAGCTGATGAGAATGGGTATGAGGAGGTCAGGTTACAGAGTGGCGAAGGGAGTGGATAAGAGGGGTTCAGATGAGTAAAACAAATGGGTAATGAGGAAAATGAGTGGATTGGGCTCAGGTGAGAGAGTGGAGAGGATAAACTGAGGGGAATGGGGTAGGAAATGGCCAGGAGAGGAAGGGAATAGAGAGGAATAGGTAGGATGCAGCCAGCTGGGAGTAGAGAGAAAGGGGGAGCAGAGGAGAGAGAGGAGAGGGGAATGGGGTAGGAAGTGGTCAGAAGAGGAAGGGAACAGAGGAGAATAGAGAGGAATAGAGAGGTTGATGTAGAGAGAAAGGGGGAGCAGAGGAGAGGAGAGGAGAGGGTAATGGGGAAGGAAGTAGTCAGTTGGGGAAGGGGATAGAAAGAGTAGAGAGAACAGGGGAGCAGAGGAGAGGAGAGGAGAGGGGAAATCAAGGAAACGAGCAGGAAGGAACCACATGGGGGACTCGGGGGGGGGGGGTATGAGAGGATTATAAGGGAGAGGATAAGGGGAATGGGAAGGATGCACATATATGAGGTAAGGAAAGGATGAGGGGAGATTCAAGGGGTATGGGGTATGGAAGGGTCAGGCGGGGAGGAGGAGAAGAAACAGATACGAATGGGAGAGGGGAATAGGTGGGAAAGGAAGATGGGAATAGATAGGAAAGGGTGACGGGAAATAGAAGTGAAGGAGAGAGAAGAAAAGGGAACAGAAGGAGGGGGATTGGAGAATGTATATGAAGGGGAGAGGGGAAATAAAGAGAAAGAGTAGAGAGAAAAGAGGAGGAGAACAGAAGGAAGGGGAAAGGGGAATAGATAGGAAGGAGAGAGGAATAAAGAGAAAGAGTAGAGGGAAAAGAGGAAACAGAAGTGGAAATGGAGCAAAGAAGAAGAGGGAGAGAGAAAACTAAAGAGAAAGAGCAGAGGCAAACCGATAGGAAGGGAGAGAGGAGGACCAAAGGAGAGGAAGAGAAAACTAAAGAGAAAGAGCAGAGAGAAAAGATGAAACAGCAGGGGAAAAGGAGAAAAGGAGAGGGAGAGAGAAAACTAAAGAGAGAGAGGGAAACCGAAAGGAAGGGGAAAGGGGATTGGATAGGAATGGAAGAGAAGAATAAAGAGAAAGAGCAGAGGGAAAAGAGGAAACAGAAAGGGAAAAGGAGAAAAGAAGGAGAGGGAGAGAGAAAACTAAAGAGAAAGAGGGAAACCGAAAGGAAGGGGAAAGGGGATTGGATAGGAATGGAAGAGAGGAATAAAGAGAAAGAGCAGAGGGAAAAGAAGAAACAGAAGCGGAAAAAAGAGAAAAGAAGGAGAGGGCGAGAGAAAACTAAAGAGAAAGAGGGAAACCGATAGGAAGGGGGAGAGGAGGACCGAAGGAGAGGAAGAGAAAAATAAAGAGAAAGAGTAGAGGGAAAACAGAAAACAGAAGCGGAAAAAGAGAAAAGGAGAGGGAGAGAGAAAACGAAAGAGAAAGAGGGAAACCGAAAGGAAGGGGGAGAGGCGGACCGAAGGAGAGGGCGAGAGAAAGCGAAAGAGAAAGAGGGAAGCCGATGGGAAGGGGGCGAGAGAAAACGAAAGAGAAAGAGGGAAACCGAAAGGAAGGGGGAGAGGAGGACCGACGGAGAGGGCGAAAGAAAAGGAAAGAGAAAGAGGGAAACCGAAAGGAAGGGGGAGAGGAGGGCCGAAGGAGAGGGCGAGAGAAAACGAAAGAGAAAGATGGAAACCGAAAGGAAGGGGGAGAGGAGGACCCAAGGAGAGGGCGAGAGAAAACGAAAGAGAAAGAGGGAAGCCGCTAGGAAGGGGGAGAGGAGGACCGACGGAGAGGGCGAGAGAAAACGAAAGAGAAAGAGGGAAACCGATAAGAAGGGGGAGAGGAGAACCGAAGGAGAGGGCGAGAGAAAACGAAAGAGAAAGAGGGAAACCGATAGGAAGGGGGCGAGAGAAAACGAAAGAGAAAGAGGGAAACCGAAAGGAAGGGGAAGAGGAGGACCGAAGGAGAGGGCGAGAGAAAACGAAAGAGAAAGAGGGAACCCGATAGGAAGGGGGCGAGAGAAAACGAAAGAGAAAGAGGGAAACCGAAAGGAAGGGGAGAGGCGGACCGAAGGAGAGGGCGAGAGGGAGAATTGGAAGCGGCGACCCACCACCGTTCAAGTGACTGGCGCGGACTCGACAAGTGTTCTTAGGCGCTGATCTGCATACTGTACACGGGCTCCGGAGACTCACCTCTGATTGCAATTCAAATTTTATGCAATGTCT
>NC_091578.1:8898181-8905681 GCF_042767895.1 Penaeus vannamei
GAGAGAGAGAGAGAGAAGGGGGAGGGGAAACTGTTATATCTCATTTTTTCCATGCATCTCTAAATAACTAAGCAAAATTAATCCAACTTGCACAATCCACAGGAGCCCTCAACAGGCACTCGAAAGACCTATCGTGTAAATTCTATACCGCGTGGGTTCGTGTATGTCTTCAACAACAAGTTCACGGGACAAGAAGGTGAACGCCTTGGTGCTGAACTAGATTCGGTAAACCTCAAGGAAACGTTCACTGCGCTGGGCTACGCGGTCTTCCTCAAAGAAAACCTCAGAGCTCAGCAGATGAAGGACGAATTGGACATCATCAGGGTGGATCGAAGGCTGAACGACGTCGATGCGCTCATCATCTTCTTCCTCAGCCACGGAAGCTCTCCCTACAGCTTCAGCGGGAACGACAACAAGGACTTAGACCTGCGGAGTCTCCGGCGGAAATTCGCAAACTCGAAGTGCCCTCAGATGAGGGGGAAACCCAAGGTCTTCTTCGCCAACTACTGCCGAGGCGATCGATTCCAGAAGAGGATCGAGTTCGATAGCGCCCTCGAGTACGACGACGGTAGTGTCGAGGCCCCGCGAGACATGGTGACCATCCAGGCTGCTATAGAAGGTGTCAAAGTGCCTAGGAGCGAAGCAATGGGAACGTATTTTGTCAAGTGTTTGTGCGACATCCTGCGCCACCACGGTAGATCCAAGAGTCTGAAGGATGTTTATCACGAGTTGGACGAAAGGACACGGGAGGTGGGTGGCACGCAACCCATGTGGGAGGACTATATTTTTCACGATTTTTTCTTTTAAGTCAATGCAATATTTTATCTCAGATATTATGCTTCACTAACATTTATGTTTGCAAATATGAATTGTAAAACGGGAGAACGCAATATCTGCCATTATGATGTGGAAAAACGTTAAATTACCGGCACATGTAAACTTTAAAAGATTGTTGAATGGGAAATGTCATTTGGAAGTACCTAGTCACTAGACGTGCTGTGATATGTAGGTAAATACATATGATAATCATAATAATGATGATGATCGTAAGTAATGATAATAGTAATGGTAATCATGATAATGATAATTATATAAAACCAATACACAACAGTCGTTTTATTTTGCCTCATTCCATGCCTTGTTTGCTTCTTTATATTTGTATAATAAACTGTTACAATCATCTCAAAAGATTCCATGAAATTATAGAGAAGGTAATATAAAATTCTACCGCTATGAAGGTTATTTAGTGGACCATGCGTTGGCAAAACTGCCTTTCCAAATTATGTGAGTATATAAGATTTCCCCAAATCTCAAGGATTATAATAATTAACGATAAATGACGTAAACTTCACAGACTAAATTTCATATATGTGACTATGCAAATGCACGATATGACTGACTTCATATACTTTCGTGTGACATATATATCTCTGGTTATAGACTGTAGTGCATGTGCAGTGGTGAGTCGATCCTTTCGAAAAGAAAGGGATAATTATGATATCTTCACACTGAGTAAACCCCATGCTGGACCCCTGGAAGTCATATGGTTCGTAACTAAATATAAAGGAGAGGCCTTATACTACTCACAACCAAATGTTCGGAATAAAGCACAGAGAAGTGGCACACCCAGCGGTCAGTTCCACACATGATTACACATCTGTGTACCAATGTGTACATGCAAACATCAGGTATACTCGTATATTTGACAATTATTTGTACACGTGTACATGTGACGGGAAACAAATACTTGACAAAACCTTTAATAACCTTCATGTATATATTGGTTTTCACAAATCATTTACCTTCTTTTGTTTACCTAGTAAATTTCCTGGTATACTTCTTGCTCTCCCCTACCATCAGGGACAAGTTTGTGGGGATGTAGGGGGTGTCCTCAGCACAAGTTCAATGTATATGAACACAAGGAACATGTAGCCAGGTAGCTCCACTTCCATTTAGCTTGTTAAACGCAGGAATGAAACTGACCTTTAGCCGAGGGTGTTCTGATGGCTGTCAATGGTAAGGAACTCTTCGTTGTCATAAATAAAAGGGAAATTTTGGTTTTACTTTTGGGAATTATAACAGTGCTGAATAGATTATCTGATATCTCACGGTATACTCTACTTGATTTAAGTGTCGTGATGTATTAATTCCACCTATTTTTGACACATTTGATTTGTGTAATATTTTGTTCTTTTCAGTGCATTTTGTGTATGGTTCACTAAAAACATTTGAAAAAAAGAGAAAGAAAACAAGAAACAAAGTAATAAAGAAGTATTCAATATTTGCAATGAATAAAGTCGATGAGGTGGGGCTTAGTTCAGAAGTTGCCAACCAAGGTTTTTCTCAGGCCAGAGTGGGAATACCTGTGCACAAGTACCTTAAATGAACAACTGAGGCTGGGAGGAATCCATCAGCATCGTTATCGTCGTGAAATGTGGCTTTTCCTGAAGAATTGCCATTCAGGTTTCTTTCCCCTTCTCTTCTCTGATCTTTCTTCCTCTGCATTTGTTGTTGTGAGATTATCGTATTTTATGATGTAGCACATAACACAAATAGTGGCTGTTGCTAACTAAAAAAATCTTAAAGATCCAGCCTGAATTCAGTAGTAAAATGTATGCATATCAAAGCAATGTATTCTTTGAAACAACACGAACATAGAAATCATCAATAATAATAATAATAAAAAAAAATTGAAATTTCCCATAAAAAAGTAAAGAAAATAGTGAAGCAAATTCTTCATATTATATTTCCCAAGTTCCTAGTATGTGCTTAGTGAATAATCATATACGAACCAGCTTAATTGATCATAATATCACTTCACCCATCTCTACAAAATATTTACAATCAAACAGCTGTAATTTTGCCACTAAATGTCGCCTTTACCGCAAACCATACGAATGCGATGATGGAGCTTAGACTTCGAATTAAAATGTCTACAACTTATTTATTGTCCAAAACAACATCTGCACTTCAGTTAAATATTGCAAATCTATTACTTACATTACAGATTTGCATAAATTGTTGCATCATGACATACAGATAATCAATTGCTTAGAAACTGCAATCAACGCCGAAATGATGGCTCGAGTTTCGCATTCGGACCATTACTGCTGGATAGGTGGAAAACGCCGGCACGTCTGGCGTAAAACAGGGCAGCATCCTCTGTCCCCGTCTCTTTAATGCCTATAAGAGCAAATGTTCCCCCAAGATAAGATGTAATATCAATGATCAACTTGCAAATCACTCACTGTATGCAGATGCCATTGTTCTCTTTGGCAACTCATTAGCAGGCTTACAGACTTTGCTTAGTGACTCTGCTGATTACACAGCTGTTAAGCTCCTCCTGAACACCAATAAAACGAGAACTATTTTTTAAAAACAAATCACGATTGTTTAAAACGCCTGCGGCAGGAGTCATGGTTGTCAAAATTAATATCCAATTTATTAATGTTTATTTCGGTTATGTGGTCACACAAGAACTTGGACAACCGTCACATAGAGAAGTTCCATAGGAGATTGTGTGTTCGGGCCAAATGTTATATTTCGAACTTTTAACTTCACATGATGTTTGGACACCTATTTAAAAGCTTACCTCTTTCCCATTTACCTATTTACCTCTTTCCACTGCATGCAGCTTGGGATGGACTTCAGATTTTCGCAAGCTTCGTGTATGTTAAAATAGCCTACGGAAGGTGTTCGGCATTCACAACCATAGCAGCATCTCTCACGCATCTTTACAGAGCTGCGTCGTAAGGGTGATGTTAGCTTGCTGGCCTGCATTAAACTGGCAAACAGCAAATTGCTTAACAGCCTACACTTCACTTCCGTATTAATGTATTTACCGACTTTGTATTATTTTAGTTGTATGTAGAATTATATCTATGGTATACGAAATAAATATTATTCTCATCATCAACATCATCGTTATTATTATTATTATTATTATTATTATTATTATTATAGCACACACACACACACACACACACACACACACACACACACACACACACACACACACACACACACACACACACACACACACACACACACACACACACACACACACACACACACACACACACACACACACACACACACACACACACACACACGCACACACACACGACTCTTTTATGGCGTTTTGTGGCGTAAGTGGCACTGGTAAGAATCTAGACATAACCTCTCTTGCATCATTACATCTTAACAGGGAAAGACGGGTGCCGTAAAGTTACACCGCATGCTTGTGCGGGAGGATTTCTGTCTGCCCCTTCTCTGTCTCTTTCTCTTTCTCTCCCTCTCTCCCTCCCTCTCTTTCTCTTTCTCTCCCTCCCTCCCTCTCTCTCTCTCTCTCTCTCTCTCTCTCTCTCTCTCTCTCTCTCTCTCTCTCTCTCTCTCTCTCTCTCTCTCTCTCTCTCTCTCTCTCTCCCCCTCCCTCCCTCCCTCTCTTTCTCTTTCTCTCCCTCCCTCTCTCTCTCTCTTTCTCTCTTTCCCCCCAGCTCTCTCAGCTGTGCCAAGAAAATAATATCACAGGGATAATGATACGAAGTATTTCTGGTCCAGACTGAGTGTATTTCGCGCCTTTTCTGGCGATATATATAACCTTACGGCCGAGTTTCTTATGAAAGACGAAACAAAAATGCTCATAAAACAATACAAAAATAGTAGGACGAAGAAGAGAGGCTACGAGTAAAATACAAATTGATTATAATCAACTGAATGACGTCAGTTGTCTGTTTGAGGTCAATAGAAATGGAAACCGATAAATAAAAATGCAAAGAAAAACAAAAACAAAATGGCCGTAGGAGTCGAAAAAGACAGGAAACAGAAACAGTAAGAATTCCCCCCCCCCCCTCCCAGTCGCTGACCAGGATGTGGTGGACCAAAATGTCACCTTCCACATCCATTATCAAATAACTACAAAAGAATAACAATTATGATCACTGGGCAGAATAAAAAGAATAATTCTAATACATGTTTGACGTATATACAGTATCTAATTTTATCTGAATTGCCCAAAATCAATTTATTCGTGCTAAGTGTACATTTCTTTACCTACAATTATTATATCTCTCTATCTCCTCATCTCTGCGCTTCGTAGGACTGAAGTAAAAATTCCGAAAGACGTAATCCTCCCACATGGGCTGCGTCCCCCCTCTCTCGGCTGCACTTCGGTCCAGCTCCAAGTAGATTTCCCGGAGACTCTTCCCGCCGGCGTGTTCCTGCAGCACTTGGCACAGGTTGCGGATGAAGTATGTCCCGAAGGAGGCGTTGCGAAGGGCGCCGCTTCCCTCCCCGGCAGCGTGGACGGTCACCATGTCCCTTGGAGAATCCGAAACTTCGAAAGCCGGGCAGGTCTCGAAAGCGCCTCTGCGACAGAAGTTGGCGAAGAAGATCTTAGGTTTCCCTCGGAGCGCTGGACACTGTCCGTCCGTGAACATGCGGTGGATTCTGGAGAGGCACAGACTTTGGCCGTCCTCGGTAAGGAAGTCGCGAACACCTTTTCCGTGGCTTAGAAAGAACATGACCAAGCTGTCGACGTTCCTAATGCTCTCTCCATCTCTTATGAGTTTCAGCTCCATCAGAGTCGCCCTTCTGGACAGATCCTCTTTGACAAACACTCGATAACCCATGTCGGTGAACGTTTTCTGGATGCTTTCGGAGTCGTAGTCAGCCCCGTCGCGTTGGTTGTGTTTTCCCGTGAACTTGTAGTTGAAGACATAGACATTGCCCCGAGGGTGAGAAGCCATCCGGTAAGATTCAGTCGATGTCTGTGGAAAATGGACTAATTTGGTAAGTAAATAGATGAATGATTAAAGCAGATTAACGTTAGAAATGTAATGATTCTGGTTATGCAATATATAATTGTTCAGAAAATGGACTAATTTGGAAAATCGTAGTAAATAAATGAATAAATAAAGCAAATTAACGGTATAAATGCAATGAGGATTCTGATTATGAAATATATTATTGTTCAAGTTTTATCGTGGTAAGTAAATAGATGAATAAATAAAGCAAATTAACGGTAGAAATGTAATGAAGATTCTTATTATGAAATATATAATTGTTCAAGTTTTTAAAAGTTAGGAAAGTAGTCATATATATCATATTTCAATATATTATATCAATGTGTTCCATAATGCTGGTAGAGTAAAATACACAATTACATTATCTTCCTCCTTGCTCTGTGACTCTCCCTTACTGAGCTCTGAATCATACAGCTGTCTGAGGCCAAACGCTTCCTCCTCTTCAGTGTCCTCTTGTTCATATAACTGTGTGAGATTCAGTTCTTCTTCACTTAGCTCTCCCTCCTCTCTTTTGCTGTGTTCTGTCCATGGCTGTTGCAGGTGGAACTCTTCTTCACTCTCTTCTTGGCTTTGCTCATTCTTCTCGTATTCTTGGCCTCGTTCTTCCTCTTTCTCTTCTTGGCTTTGCTCTTCCTCTTTCTCTTCTTGATTTTCCTCTTCCTCTTCTTGGCTTTGCTCTTCCTCTTCTTGGTTTTGCTCATTATTCTCGTATTTTTGGCCTCGTTCTTCCTCTTTCTCTTCTTGGTTTTCCTCTTCCTCCTCCTCTCCTAGGCTTTCCTCTTCCTCCTCCTCCTCTCCTAGGCTTTCCTCTTCCTCCTCCTCCTCCTCTCCTAGGCTTTCCTCTTCCTCCTCCTCCTCTCCTAGGCTTTCCTCTTCCTCCTCCTCCTCCTCTCCTAGGCTTTCCTCTTCCTCCTCCTCTCCTAGGCTTTCCTCTTCCTCACTGTCGTCTGTACTGTCCGAATCGCTTTCCTCAGTTGATTCCCTCGTCTTCCTTTCGAGTGACGGTTTGTTATCGTCATACTTTTGGTGCTCCCTACGACGCCTCTCCCCCTCGCGAACTGTTGCCGTCGTGCCATTCGTCCGCGGCGCGAATCCGAGGCGGAAGTTGGCTTGCTTTTGCGACTTGCGGACGGCTCCTTTCTCTTCGTTTGAGGTCAGCCTCCCTTCGCTTCCCGTGCTCTGTTCTCGTCCCGTTCTTGATCTCATGTGGGGTGCGGTCATCCTCTGGGGAAAGGTTACATCATATATATATATATATATATATATATATATATATATATATATATATATATATATATATATATATATATATATATATATATGTACACACACACAGACACACACATACAAACACACACACATACACACACACACATACACATATATGTATATATATGTATACTTATAAGTATATATATGTATATTCATATGTATAAATGTGTATATGTGTGTGTGTGTGTGTGTGATTTGATGAACAGACTACTAACTATATACTGTCCTCGGTGTACTTTAAGACCTGATGTGGCTAGCTTTTATTTAGAAAAAGAGAGAGAGAGAGAGAGAGAGAGAGAGAGAGAGAGAGAGAGAGAGAGAGAGAGAGAGAGAGAGAGAGAGAGAGAGAGAGAGAGAGAGAGAGAGAGAAACTGAATAATAATATTTTCATACACATTCATTTATGTACATTATTTTTTCTAGT
>NC_091578.1:8918181-8920681 GCF_042767895.1 Penaeus vannamei
TTCAATAACATAAAATGCAGCAATATCTCTATAGAAAATGTCTTAGATGTATAACTTTAGAAAATACGCCACTGACCCTGTAATGATTCATCCAAAAAGTATACAACTATTCATAGGAAGTGCGTTGCAGGGCTGAGGGTTTAAAGTCACTCTATGGGACTGTGGCTCTACTCTTGGTGATGCCTACTTGGAAGACCCAGCTGAAGTGACCTCGAATGAAATTTCCACCATGATGACGTTCGATCTGTCACATCATATCAGTTCATATAAGGATGGTTTCAGCAAATTTCACATTTGACCATTGGGAAACATATCATTATTGCTTTAAACACTTTTCATTTACATCACATCATCTGTAGTCATAAAAAACAGCCTGAGGATAAAACTCTGTAGGATCTTTGTATTGTCCTGTCTTAAATTTAATACAGTGAAAAAGCAATTTAACAGGACATTATTTTCCTTAGAATCACAAAATAAGAATCACATACAGAGAGGGAGATCTTGATCCATCATCATTTTGTGTCCTCTAACGTACACTTTTAGCGGGAGGGGGGGGGGGTGCTCAAAAGTCTACGCTTAGTAGACTTGTGATAATAATGAAAATTATGGATGACCTCTTAATATATATGTACAGATATACATACATACATATATGTATATACATATATAGATATTACACACACACACATACATATATAATATATATATATATATATATATATATATATATATATATATATATATATATATATATATAATTATATATATACATACTTATCTTTTATGATAAAAGTTTCGATTTGCGCGTTTTCTTACCTTTTCCAAGTGTCTGTTACAAGCAAGGTGCCTCTTAATGGAAGCTTTCATGAGCTCTGAACCGCAGACGCAGAGATATTTGCCGTTTGGTCGCAGCGTGAACGTTCCATCTTGCAAAGCTTGACGTACGTCGCTCTGTGCGGGGTTGTCAGTGAAACGTTTTCTCCTTTTTTACCGTACTCGTCTGCTCTTTCCATCTGTATACGCATCTATCTCTCTATATACGATGGCATGATTGCTCATACTCACACTTGTAGCCATGCTGCCGTCGATAACTTATATTTTCTATATTTCACGACTTTTAACAGTTCCCTTACGGCGGCGCCCTCGTCGCATTGCTGCACTGAGACATACTGAACAGGATGCGGGGAAAAAGGATATGCATATCTCGTGTCTCTGTCTTTAACACACACGCGCACACATATGTTTGTATATGTACATACACACATATGTATGAAAATATATATGTATGTAAATATATGTATATACATACATACACACACACACACACACACACACACACACACACACACACACACACACACACACACATATATATATATATATATATATATATATACGTTTGTGTGTGTGTGTGTGTGTGTGTATTATATATATATGTATATATATATACATAATACAAGAGATGTATTTTACCGGTTTTAAAAATATCGTCAGAAATACTTACATCAACGCTAATGATAAGGATTAGTCCAACATACGAAGATGAGCCTCGCCCGGCCTGTGCCGACTAATGTCGACTCGACCATCGTATGTCAGCTTGTGCTGACACAACGCCCACGCGTTCGATGCTTTGGACACCCATTCCTTCGTCGACGGACGAATGGAAAAAAATGCACACGTTGAGAATCTCTAGCATAAATGGGATGTATATATTTTCATTTCAAAGCATAAATACTAATATAAATTTTCAATTATTCAGAATTATTCATATTTAGCTTAACATCAATATTTACATTATAATTTAAGCTAAAATACGATTAGAAATAAAAGTATTAACCATAGATTCTCAGTTGACTAGCGAATATATACAAATACGTAGTCGCCAACTTCAGGTTGAAACCGCAGATCCCGTGAATATTCGAAATATGTAATTCTGAAGCAATTTACTCCCTCCTAGGAAAGGTTAAAACTCCGAAAAAATGAAAGAATAGCAAGAGTTAGGGAGAAAATTACGGGATCCATAGCGATTTTCTGCGGTTACAATTTGTTTGGGTGGACAAAGCCAATGGTTCTTTTCGCTGTGTGAACACCACGGATGGGTGGGTTGGTTCCAGCCCACAGAAAACCGCTGAATTTCAATGAATATCATGGGTAGTCTGACCGTACCTTTACACACCATGGTACCCAGCCTCTAGGCGACAATTGCAACTTCTCGCGCCTAGGCGGTACGCGAACCGCCGACCCCTCGGATGAGAAGCCGACACGTTACCACTGTACTGACCTAAAGGCTTACATCAAAGAAATTTCAGAGCTTATATATATATTACTCATGAACTGATGAATCACCTGACGACTGTCACCTCGCTCTTGTTCGCATAATTGCTGCCGCGACCTTGGATAATTTGAAACTACCTGATGCGGTGTTTAGTCTTCTCCGTCGCGGTCTATGCAGCTTCCAAAATATTTGCTAATCGCCTGGGAAATGTTACATGGCGGTATT
>NC_091578.1:8925681-8938181 GCF_042767895.1 Penaeus vannamei
TTAGTAATGGAAATAATGGAGGGATTCTGCCTGAGGATTTTGAGCAGTTGTGGCAGTCTGAGCTGTCGTCAGATACCATGGGCGTGCGGAGGCTGCTGTGAAAGCTCTTGTTACCCTCATTATCAGGAACCTCAACATGAAGGTTGGGTTGAAAAAGCAGTGGGTATCTGTGGCATCCCTGTTGAAGTGCAGAAGTCTGGTGGTGAGAAATGGCCCTAAGATTGCATGTTATCAGGACAGTGTCTAATAAATGAGCATTAGGAGGTCTCTTCTGGAAGTTAACTTGTATGTGTGGATTTGAGTGAAGGCGCAGTGTTATGTGGAGTGATATATATATATATATATATATATATATATATATATATATATATATATATATATGAACTGAATGTCGAATACAACTGTTATAGAAAATCCATTTAGATAGTGGATGGTTGAAACCATACAGAGGAAGCGTGGGACAATTTCGATATATATATATATATATATATATATATATATATATATATATATATAATATATATATATACATATATATATATATATATAAGTATATATATATATATATATATTCGTACACACATATATGTATGTATGTATACGTATATGTGTGTGTGTATTTGCATGTCCATGTATATGTATACACACACACACACACACACACACACACACACACACACACATATATATATACATATGTATATATACATATATATATATATATATATATATATATATATATATATATGTATATATACATACGCAAGTATATATACATATGTATATATATATACATATGTATAAATACACTTTAGTATATAAATGTACATATATACATACATACACATATACATAAATAAATAAATAAATGAATAAATAAATAAATAAATAAATAAATAAATAAATAAATATATATATATATATACATATATATTATATATACATACATATGTATATATATAAACGCACACATACTTCTCATATACATATTCATATAATATAAAATCACACACATATTGACAAGGGGCCTCAGTGGCGCGCCTAACCCGACAAAAGCACAAGGAATGAATACACAGGCGTAAGCACTCCATTTTGACGAAAATCCCCATCACTCTTATGAATTGAGAATATTAAATACTGTTTTTTATCGGTTTCTTTTTCGATATTTTTTAGTACCATCTTTATTTCTGAAGCATTTTTCAAAGAAAATGTACTGAAAAACATTTCCCATAAAATATCATACAATTTGTTTAGGCCAAGTGAAGGGGTGGGGCTAATGACGTCACCACGTTAGGCAATGAGTGCGCTGTGAGATATCAGATATTGCTAGATAATTAATTTTTTGAATAATATACTCGCTATTGTTATAATTACCAGAACTGAAACCAAAATTTCCCTCTTTTATTTAAGGTCACGAGTTCCTTACGAGATAGCCGAGAAAATACTCCAGGGTTTGGGTTTAAAAGGCTAAATGGAAATGGAACTGCCTAGTTATGCGTTCCTTGTACGAGTGTAAAGCATGAATGTTATCATTATACAGTCACATAAAAATATTACCTCTTCATCAACTGATTTCATCCATAATTTTCTTGCGTGTACCTGAAAAGAGGATTTGATTTTTATAGGCAATAAATGACTCGTGATATAACATTTTGTTGAAATATCTACATATTGTTTTATCAAAAAAGATAAAGCAATCCATAGTGACCACCCACCCACACACACACACACACCCATATGCACACGCACTCCTGCTTCTTCTACCATTACTACTACCACTGCTACAACAGCAACAACAGCAACTACTACTCCTACTACTACGGCTAATGCTAATACTACAACATTACCATAGGTATAGTAACTACTGCCTCTCTTACCTCTCTCAAATGTGTCTTTGTGATAAGATGTCGTCTCAGCGATGCCTTTTTGAGTTTACTTTCGCAAACACACTGATATTCATATTTTTTTGTCTCTACAAAGATGCCTTTCTCAATGGCGGTTTTAACGGAGAGCTGTAAAAAAAAAAAAAAAAAATGTGGAGATTACAGAACACATTAATAAAGCTTATTTCCATTAATTTACTATTATAAAGATCCACTTTATTTTCATGTTCATCGTTATCAGATTCCAAGTATTTCTCAACCTCTCAAGATGTCCTGTGAGTAGTAAGTTCCTTCTCCCTTGAATTCCTTGCGTCTTTCGGGTGTTTTTTTTTTCTTTCTTTTCTCTCAACTTGTCCCGTGAAACTCCTTCATTTAAGGTCATTATCCCTTACCTCTTTCAAGTCTTTCCTCCTCTTAAGCCTCATTTCCCTTACCTCTTCCAAGTCTTTCCTCCTCTTAAACCTCATTTCCCTTACCTCTTCCGAGTCTTTCCTCCTCTTAAGCCTCATTTCCTTCTTCCAATTCTTTCCTCCTCTTAAGCTCCATTTCCTTACCTCTTCCAAGTCTTTCCTCCTCTTAAGCCTCATTTCCTTCTTCCAAGTCTTTCCTCCTCTTAAGCCTCATTTCCCTTACCTCTTCCAAGTCTTTCCTCTTCATAAGCCTCATTTCCTTCTTCCAAGTCTTTCCTCCTCTTAAGCCTCATTTCCCTTACCTCTTCCAAGTCTTTCCTCTTCATAAGCCTCATTTCCTTCTTCCAAGTCTTTCCTCCTCTTAAGCCTCATTTCCCTTACCTCTTCCAAGTCTTTCCTCCTCATAAGCCTCATTTCCCTTACCTCTTCCAAGTCTTTCCTCCTCATAAGCCTCATTTCCTTACCTCTTCCAAGCCTTTCCTCCTCTTAAACCTCATTTCCCTTACCTCTTCCGAGTCTTTCCTCCTCTTAAGCCTCATTTCCTTCTTCCAATTCTTTCCTCCTCTTAAGCTTCATTTCCTTCCCTCTTCCAAGTCTTTCCTCTTCATAAGCCTCATTTCCTTCCCCCTTCCAAGTCTTTCCTCCTCTTAAGCTTCATTTCCCTCCCTCTTCCAAGTCTTTCCTCCTCTTAAGCCTCATTTCCCTTACCTCTTCCAAGTCTTTCCTCCTCTTAAGCTTCATTTCCTTCCCTCTTCCAAGTCTTTCCTCCTCTTAAGCTTCATTTCCTTCCCTCTTCCAAGTCTTTCCTCCTCTTAAGCCTCATTTCCTTACCTCTTCCGAGTCTTTCCTCCTCTTAAGCCTCATTTCCTTCTTCCAAGTCTTTCCTCCTCTTAAGCCTCATTTCCTTCTTCCAAGTCTTTCCTCCTCTTAAGCCTTATTCCCTTACCTCTTCCAAGTCTTTCCTCCTCTTAAGCCTCATTTCCCTTCCCTCTTCCAAGTCTTTCCTCCTCTTAAGCCTCATTCCCTTATCTCTCCCAAGTCTTTCCTCCTCTTAAGCCTCATTTCCTTACCTCTTCCAAGTCTTTCCTCCTCATAAGCCTCATTTCCCTTACCTCTTCCAAGTCTTTCCTCCTCTTAAGCCTCATTTCCTTCCCTCTTCCAAGTCTTTCCTCCTCATAAGCCTCATTTCCTTCCCTCTTCCAAGTCTTTCCTTCTCTTAAGCCTCATTTCCTTACCTCTTCCAAGTCTTTCCTCTTAAGCCTCATTTCCCTTACCTCTTCCAAGTCTTTCCTCCTCTTAAGCCTCATTTCCTTCCCTCTTCCAAGTCTTTCCTCCTCTTAAGCCTCATTTCCTTCCCTCTTCCAAGTCTTTCCTCCTCTTAAGCCTCATTCCCATACCTCTTCCAAGTCTTTCCTCCTCTTAAGCTTCATTTCCTTACCTCTTCCAAGTCTTTCCTCCTCTGAAGCCTCATTTCCCTTCCCTCTTCCAAGTCTTTCCTCCTCTTAAGCCTCATTTCCTTATCTCTTCCAAGTCTTTCCTCCTCTTGAGCCTCATTTCCCTTACCTCTTCCAAGTCTTTCCTCCTCTTAAGCCTCATTTCCTTCTTCCAAGTCTTTCCTCCTCTTAAGCTCCATTTCCTTACGTCTTCCCAGTCTTTCCTCCTCTTAAGCCTCATTTCCATTACCTCTTCTAAGTCTTTCCTCTTCATAAGCCTCATTTCCTTATCTCTTCCAAGTCTTTCCTCCTCTTGAGCCTCATTTCCCTTACCTCTTCCAAGTCTTTCCTCCTCTTAAGCCTCATTTCCTTCTTCCAAGTCTTTCCTCCTCTTAAGCTCCATTTCCTTACGTCTTCCAAGTCTTTCCTCCTCTTAAGCCTCATTTCCCTTACCTCTTCTAAGTCTTTCCTCTTCATAAGCCTCATTTCCTTTCCCTCTTCCAAGTCTTTCCTCCTCTTAAGCTCCATTTCCTTACCTCTTCCAAGTCTTTCCTCCTCTTAAGCCTCATTTCCCTTACCTCTTCCAAGTCTTTCCTCCTCTTAAGCATCATTTCCTTACCTCTTCCAAGTCTATCCTCCTCTTAAGCCTCATTTCCTTCTTCCAAGTCTTTCCTCCTCTTAAGCCTCATTCCCTTATCTCTTCCAAGTCTTTCCTCCTCTTAAGCCTCATTCCCTTATCTCTTCCAAGTCTTTCCTCCTCTTAAGCCTCATTTCCTTCCCTCTTCCAAGTCTTTCCTCCTCATAAGCCTCATTTCCTTCCCTCTTCCAAGTCTTTCCTCCTCATAAGCCTCATTTCCTTCCCTCTTCCAAGTCTTTCCTCCTCTTAAGCTTCATTTCCTTACCTCTTCCAAGTCTTTCCTCCTCTTAAGCCTCATTTCCTTTTTCCAAGTCTTTCCTCCTCTTAAGCCTCTTTTCCCTTACCTCTTCCAAGTCTTTCCTCCTCTTAAGCCTCATTTCCCTTACCTCTTCAAAGTCTTTCCTCCTCTTAAGCCTCATTTCCCTTACCTCTTCCAAGTCTTTCCTCCTCTTAAGCCTCATTTCCCTTACCTCTTCCAAGTCTTTCCTCCTCTTAAGCCTCATTTCCTTACCTCTTCCAAGTCTTTCCTCCTCTTAAGCCTCATTTCCTTACCTCTTCCAAGTCTTTCGTCCTCTTAAGTCTCATTTCCCTTATCTCTCCCGTCTTTCCTCCTCTTAAGCCTCATTTCCCTTACCTCTTCCAAGTCTTTCCTCCTCATAAGCCTCATTTCCCTTAACTCATCCAAGTCTTTTCTTCTTTTAAACCTCATTTTCTTACCTCTTCCAAGTCTTTCCTCCTCTTAAGCCTCATTTCCCTTATTTCTTCCAAGTCTTTCCTCCTCTTAAGCCTCATTTCCTTATCTCATCCAAGTCTTTCCTCCTCTTAATCCTCATTTCCCTTACCTCTTCCAAGTCTTTCCTCCTCTTAAGCCTCATTTCCCTTACCTCTTCAAGGCCTTTCCTCCTCTTAAGCGTCATTTCCTTCCCTCTTCCAATTCTTTCCTCTTCATAAGCCTCATTTCCTTTCCCTCTTCCAAGTCTTTCCTCCTCTTAAGCCTCATTTCCCTTACCTCTTCAAGGCCTTTCCTCCTCTTAAGCCTCATTTCCTTCCCTCTTCCAATTCTTTCCTCTTCATAAGCCTCATTTCCTTTCCCTCTTCCAAGTCCTTCCTCCTCATAAGCCTCATTTCCTTCCCTCTTCCAAGTCTTTCCTCTTCATAAGCATCATTTCCCTTCCCTCTTCCAAGTCTTTCCTCCTCTTAAGCCTCATTTCCTTACCTCTTCTAAGTCTTTCCTCCTCTTAAGCTTCATTTCCTTCCCTCTTCCAATTCTTTCCTCTTCATAAGCCTCATTTCCTTCCCTCTTCCAAGTCTTTCCTCTTCATAAGCATAATTTCCCTTCCCTCTTCCAAGTCATTCCTCCTCTTAAGCTTCATTTCCTTACCTCTTCCAAGTCTTTCCTCCTCTTAAGCCTCATTTCCTTCTTCCAAGTCTTTCCTCCTCTTAAGCCTCATTTCCTTTCCTCTACCAAGTCTTTCCTCCTCTTAAGCTTCATTTCCTTACCTCTTCCAAGTCTTTCCTCCTCTTAAGCCTCATTACCCTTACCTCTTTCAAGTCTATCCTTCTCTTAAGCCTCATTTCCTTACCTCTTCCAAGTCTATCCTTCTCTTAAGCCTCATTTCCTTACCTCTTCCAAGTCTTTCCTCCTCTTAAGCCTCATTTCCTTCTTCCAAGTCTTTCCTCCTCTTAAGCCTCATTTCCCTTATCTCTTCCAAGTCTTTCCTCCTCTTAAGCCTCATTTCCTTCCCTCTTCCAAGTCTTTCCTCCTCTTAAGCTTCATTTCCTTACCTCTTCCAAGTCTTTTCTCCTCTTGAGCCTCATTTCCCTTACCTCTTCCAAGTCTTTCCTCCTCTTAAGCTTCATTTCCTTCCCTCTTCCAATTCTTTCCTCTTCATAAGCCTCATTTCCTTTCCCTCTTCCAAGTCTTTCCTCCTCTTAAGCCTCATTTCCTTCCCTCTTCCAAGTCTTTCCTCCTCTTAAGCCTCATTTCCCTTACCTCTTCCAAGTCTTTCCTTCTCTTTAGCCTCATTTCCCTTACCTCTTCTAAGTCTTTTCTCCTCTTAAGCCTCATTTCCTTCTTCCAAGTCTTTCCTCCTCTTAAGCTTCATTTCCTTACCTCTTCCAAGTCTTTTCTCCTCTTAAGCCTCATTTCCTTCCCTCTTCCAAGTCTTTCCTCCTCTTAAGCCTCATTTCCTTACCTCTTCTAAGTCTTTCCTCCTCTTAAGCCTCATTTCCTTACCTCTTCCAAGTCTTTCCTCCTCTTAAGCTTCATTTCCTTACCTCTTCCTAGTCTTTCCTCCTCTTAAGCCTCATTTCCCTTACCTCTTCCTAGTCTTTCCTCCTCTTAAGCCTCATTTCCCTTACCTCTTCCTAGTCTTTCCTCCTCTTAAGCCTCATTTCCCTTATCTCTTTCAAGTCTTTCCTCCTCTTAAGCCTCATTACCTTATCTCTACCAAGTCTTTCCTCCTCTTAAGCCTCATTTCCCTTACCTCTTCCAAGTCTTTCCTCCTCTTAAGCCTCATTTCCCTTACCTCTTCCAAGTCTTTCCTCCTCTTAAGCTTCATTTCCTTCCCTCTTCCAATTCTTTCCTCTTCATAAGCCTCATTTCCTTTCCCTCTTCCAAGTCTTTCCTCCTCTTAAGCCTCATTTCCTTCCCTCTTCCAAGTCTTTCCTCCTCTTAAGCTTCATTTCCTTACCTCTTCCAAGTCTTTCCTCCTCTTAAGCCTCATTTCCTTACCTCTTCCAAGTCTTTCCTCCTCTTAAGCCTCATTTCCCTTACCTCTTCCTAGTCTTTCCTCCTCTTAAGCCTCATTTCCTTACCTCTTCCTAGTCTTTCCTCCTCTTAAGCCTCATTTCCTTATCTCTTCCAAGTCTTTCCTCCTCTTGAGCCTCATTTCCTTACCTCTTCCAAGTCTTTCCTCCTCTTAAGCCTCATTTCCCTTACCTCTTCCTAGTCTTTCCTCCTCTTAAGCCTCATTTCCTTACCTCTTCCAAGTCTTTCCTCCTCTTAAGCCTCATTTCCCTTACCTCTTCCAAGTCTTTCCTCCTCTTAAGCCTCATTTCCTTCTTCCAAGTCTTTCCTCCTCTTAAGCCTCATTTCCTTTCCTCTACCAAGTCTTTCCTCCTCTTAAGCCTCATTTCCTTATCCCTTCCAAGTCTTTCCTTCTCTTAAGCTTCATTTCCTTACCTCTTCCAAGTCTTTCCTCCTCTTAAGCCTCTTTTCCTTACCTCTTCCAAGTCTTTCCTCCTCTTAAGCTTCATTTCCTTACCTCTTCCAAGTCTTTCCTTCTCTTAAGCTTCATTTCCTTCCCTCTTCCAAGTCTTTCCTCCTCATAAACCTCATTTCCTTCCCTCTTCCAAGTCTTTCCTTCTCTTAAGCCTCATTTCCTTATCCCTTCCAAGTCTTTCCTTCTCTTAAGCTTCATTTCCTTACCTCTTCCAAGTCTTTCCTCCTCTTAAGCCTCTTTTCCTTACCTCTTCCAAGTCTTTCCTCCTCTTAAGCCTCATTTCCTTCTTCCAAGTCTTTCCTCCTCTTAAGCCTCATTTCCTTACCTCTTCCAAGTCTTTCCTCCTCTTAAGCTTCATTTCCTTACCTCTTCCAAGTCTTTCCTCCTCTTAAGCCTCATTTCCCTTACCTCTTCCAAGTCTTTCCTTCTCTTTAGCCTCATTTCCCTTACCTCTTCCAAGTCTTTCCTCCTCTTAAGCCTCATTTCCTTTCCTCTACCAAGTCTTTCCTCCTCTTAAGCTTCATTTCCTTACCTCTTCCAAGTCTTTTCTCCTCTCAAGCTTCATTTCCTTACCTCTTCCAAGTCTTTCCTCCTCTTAAGCCTCATTTCCCTTACCTCTTCCAAGTCTTTCCTTCTCTTTAGCCTCATTTCCCTTACCTCTTCCAAGTCTTTCCTCCTCTTAAGCCTCATTTCCTTTCCTCTACCAAGTCTTTCCTCCTCATGAGCCTCATTCCCTTCCCTCTTCCAAGTCTTTCCTCCTCTTAAGCCTCATTTCCTTTCCTCTACCAAGTCTCTCCTCCTCTTAAGCCTCATTTCCTTCCCTCTTCCAAGTCTTTCCTCCTCTTAAGCCTCATTCCCTTATCTCTTCCAAGTCTTTCCTCCTCTTAAGCCTCATTTCCCTTATCTCTTCTAAGTCTTTCCTCCTCTTAAGCCTCATTTCCTTCTTCCAAGTCTTTCCTCCTCTTGAGCCTCATTCCCTTACCTCTTCCAAGTCTTTCCTCCTCATAAGCCTCATTTCCCTTACCTCTTCCAAGTCTTTCCTCCTCATAAGCCTCATTTCCTTCCCTCTTCCAAGTCTTTCCTCCTCTTAAGCCTCTTCGTCCTACGGTATCTTGCGGGACTCCTCTAAGCCTCTACTTCCTTACCTCTTCCAAGTGCTTCTGCGTCTTAAGATGATTCCTGAGACTCGATTCCTTGAGTTCCTCGCCGCACGCACATTGGTACTGGCCGGCACTCTGCACCACGAGCATTCCCTTTTCCAGAGCAGATTTCACGTTCTGTTGGGGAATGCTTGAATGAGACGTGGATATAATGATCGAGATGATAATGATTATGATGATTGATTGATAGGTGGATTGGGAGCGAGGGATAGGAAAGGAAAGGGAAAGTGGGGGAAGAGAGGAAGGAGGAAGGGGATGGGGAAAGGGTGGTTGGGAGAAAGAATGGGGAAAAAAGGGAAATGGAAAAGAGAGAGAGAGAGAGAGAGGCAGGCCCGTACTTTTAAAACCTTTCGCCAGGGCTGGCGAAAGGTTTCGCCGGGCGATCCGGAATTTCGTACTATTAAAATCATGCCTGGCGAACGTTCGCCAGGGCTGGCGAAAGATCATATTTGAACAACCTGGCGAAGCAAAGGCGCGAGAGCTGTTTGAATACCATTTTCTTGCTTTCAAGTTATAAATTAGTAACATATTTTTGTATGATATGATGTGGGAATCATATTGAAATTCTAAAATATCTTAAAATCATAATTTATTATGAAATAACGTATATACGTATTTTTTTTCAAGACCTTCGATGTTCCAGTCGAGAGCTCAAGACATCAGCTGTATTCCTACCCCCCTCCCTCGAGATGACTTATTTAGATTTAGGTTGTTGTTATTTTGGTTGTAGGGATAATATTCTTTTCACAAATGTTACCAAAAGTGTTTTGATGGCGGCATTTTACTTTTGGCTATAGAAACATAGCTGTAGTGCTCCACCGCCCTATAATGAGGCTTGTCTAATGATACCCTTGTAGGCCTATAGTTCAATATCTTATATCAGTTAGGAATAGTAAAATAGTAATTTTTAAACTCTTTTGTTAAAGTATAAAGTTATTTTTTGTATAAAAGTATAAAGTTGATATAGTATAGTATAAAATACTATTAAAACCTTTCGCCAATGCTGGCATTCGCCAGGCGAACATCTGAGTGAGGGAGGCCTTACTTTTAATCCCAAGGCAAGTGTTCGCCAGGCCTGGCGAACGAAAGGGATCGCCAGGCGCTAACATCTTGGATTCCTGCTAAATCTAGCGCTTCGGCGAATAAAAAGAAAAAAAAAAAAATGCGAGAAAAAGCAAAAGGTTTTAAAAGTACGGGCCATAAAGTTAACCTTGTTATAGTATAAAGTGTAGTATAGCATAAAGTATAAAGTTAATTTTGTTATAGTATAAAGATATTTTCAACTTTGCTATAGCATAAATTTAAATTTTAACTCCTTTGTTATAGTATAAAGTGAGACTATTGCGGAAACAACATTTTCGTCTTCTCTCGAGGTTAATAATTAAGTTTAGGTTATGTTATGTGCACTGCAGATGTAAACAAATTTGCGCTAGATTTAGCGGGAATGCAAGATGTTAGCGCCTGGCGATCCCTTCGCCCGCCCTGGCGAACGTTGGGTTTAAAAGTAAGGCCTCCCTCACTCAGAGGTTCGCCTGGCGTAGCTTCGCCAAGCGAACGCCAGCACTGGCGAAGGTTTTAAAAGTACGGGCCAGAGAGAGGATTGCATCATTTGTGCTTCATTCAGGTCATATTTTACCCTAAGGCCCGTACTTTTAAAACCTTCGCCAGTGCTGGCGAGGGAGGCTTACTTTTAAACCCAACGTTCGCCAGGGCGGGCGAAGGGATCGCCAGGCGCTAACATCTTGCATTCCTGCTAAATCTAGCGCAAATTTGTGCAGTGCACATGACATAACCTAAACTTAATTATTAACCTCGAGAGAAGAAAATGTTTCCGCAATAGTCTCACTGTATACTATAACAAAGGAGTTAAAATTTAACTTTATGCTATAACAAAGAAGTTGAAAATAACTTTATACTATAACAAAATGAACTTTATACTTTATGCTATACAACACTTTATACTATAACAAGGTTAACTTTATGGCCCGTACTTTTAAAACCTTTTGCTTTTTCTTGCGTTTTTTTCATTCGCTGAAGCGCTAGATTTAGCAGGAATCCAAGATGTTAGCGCCTGGCGATCCCTTTCGTTCACCAGGCATGGCGAACACTTGCCTTGGGATTAAAAGTAAGGCCTCCTTCACTCAGATGTTCGCCTGGCGAAGCTTCTCCAGGCGAACGCCAGCATTGGCGAAAGGTTTTCAAAGTACTTTATACTATACCATATCAACTTTATACTTTTATACAAAAAATAACTATTTTACTATTCCAAACTGATATAAGATATTGAACTGTAGGCCTACAAGGGTATCATTAGACACGCCTCATTATAGGGCGGTGGAGCACTACAGCTATGTTTCTACAGCCAGAAGTAAACATGCCGCCATAAAACAATTCTGGTAACATTTGTGAAAAGAACATTATTCTTACAACCAAAATAACAACAACCTAAATCTAAATAAGTCATCTCGAGGGTGGGGGGTAGGGGTAGGGGGGTAGGAATACAGCTGATGTCTTGAGCTCTCGACTGGAACATCGAAGGTCTTGAAAAAAAATACGTATATACGTTATTTCATAATAAATTATGATTTTAAGATATTTTAGAATTTCGATGTGATTCCTACATCATATACACAAATATGTTACTATTTTATAATTTGAAAGCAAGAAAATGGTATTCAAACAGCTCTCGCGCCTTTGCTTCCCCAGGCTGTTCCAATATGATCTTTCGCCAGCCCTGGCGAACGTTCGCCAGGCATGATTTTAATAGTACGAAATTCCGGATCGCCCGGCGAAACCTTTCGCCAGCCCTGGCGAAAGGTTTTAAAAGTACGAGCCTAAGATCTTGCACATTTTGCCACTGACATTTTTCTTTCCAGTATAATCTCTCTCTCTCTCTCTCTCTCTCTCTCTCTCTCTCTCCCTCTCTTTTTCTCTCTCTCTATCTCTCATAAGCAATATAAAGTCTTTCTCACACTTTTTGCCACAATTCTATTTTTCTCTGCAGTGAAACCGCTCACTGTATCTCGCACACTTCGTCACAGATTTGTATTTCTTTACCAAATATTCTGTATTTCTCGCTCTTTTCGTCAGTTATTCCTTTTGCTTTATCAAGTAATCTCGCTCTGTCTCTCGTGTACTATTTATCAGTTTTATCTTCTTTTATTTTCTTTTATCCTGAAAAGAAAAATAAAAGCAAAATTATCTGCGCACAGTGATACACACACACTTACCATTGTTGCCATCTTGCAGTCTCCTGGTTTATGGTCTCGATTCCTCTCGAAGAAGACAAAGGCAATCTCCGGTGAGTTGCCAGTTCTTTGTTTACTTGATTCATTTTCTATTAAGTTGTGTTTGTTATCCTAATAGAATGATAATGATATGTGAATAATATATCGGTAGAATATGGATATTATTCCTGCTTGTTTGAAATAAAAGGATAACTGTAACTACGGCCTGGTCTAATATTTTTTTTTTTTATAGTTATGAATGGCATGGTCACTGCCTCTCTCATACAAGCACTGCTTCACTTTCAACACGTTAGGTACAGGACTGATTTATTTATTTTTCTCCCGTGATTAATGAACCATTTTTTCCCTTATTATTTATATATATTTTTTCTTTTTCCTTTAATTTCTTTTTTTTCAGTATGCAAGGTGTAATGATACTTATGTGATGTCCTGCGGGCCTCATCTTCCCTCTTTCAAGTGTTTCTTCGTCTTAAGATGATTTCTAAGACTCGCTTCCATGAGTTTC
>NC_091578.1:8968181-8970681 GCF_042767895.1 Penaeus vannamei
TACTGTTGCCTGTGAAATCTTTGTCTTTGATATTTTGATATGATTTTCTTTTGTATATAATGTGCGAGCTGTTTGCTTGTTTTATATTTAGCTTGTCTTCCACATACTTGCACTTTTTTCTTCTAATATTTTCTCTCTTCATTATCTTTCTCTCTCTTTCTTTCTCTCTGTCTGCCCGTCTCTCTCTGTGTCTTTCTCTCTCTCTCTCTCTCTCTCTCTCTCTCTCTCTCTCTCTCTCTCTCTCTCTCTCTTTCTCTTTCTCTCTCTCTCTCTCTCTCTCTCTCTCTCTCTCTCTCTCTCTCTCTCTATATATATATATATATATATATATATATATATATATATATATATATATATATATATATATACATAAATATATATATATATATATATATATATATATATATATATATATATATATATATATATATAGAGAGAGAGAGAGAGAGAGAATAAGGGAGAGAGAGAGAGAGAGAGAATAAGGGAGAGAGAGAGAGAGAGAGAATAAGGGAAAGAATAGGATTGAAAACAGAAACAAAACACAGTCAAGAAACAAAACAAGACGAAAGACAAACAGGTTAACAGGTCGACAGAGAGAGAAGAGGGAAAGAAAGGGGTTGGGGGAAAGGAGGAGGATATGAAAATGGAGGAAAGAGGAAGAGAAGGAGGAGGAGGAAGAGAGAGGAGAAAGGATACGACTGAGAGGGAAAGGAGGAGGAGGAGGAGGTGAGAGGAGAGAGGAGACTAGGAGGGGAGGGGATAGGTAGAAGGAAAAGGGAGGAGAAGAGAGGAAAGGAGAAAGGAGACGACTAGGAAGGGAGGAGATAGGTAGCAGGGAAAGGGGGAAGGAGGAGGAGAAGAGAGGAAAGGAGAAAGGAGACGATTGAGAGGGAGGGGATAGGTAGAATGGAAAGGGGGAAGGTGGAGGAGGGGGAGAGAAGAGAGAGGAAACTAGGAGGGGTGGGGATAAGTAGAAGGGAAGGAGAGGAGGAGGAGGTGAGAGGAGAGAGGAGACTAGGAGGGCTGGGGATAGGTAGAAGGGAAAGAGAGGAGGAGGAGGAGGAGAGAGGGAAGGAGACGACTAGGAGAGGAGGGGATAGGTAGAAGAGAAAAGGGGAAGGAGGAAGAGGAGAGAGGAAAGGAGAAAGGAGACGACTGAGAGGGGAGGGGATAAATAGAAGTGAAAGGGAGGAAGGAGGAGGAGGAGGAGGAGAGAGGAGAACGGGGACGACTAGTAGGGGAAGGGATAGGTAGAAGGGAGAGCGGGGAAGGGGGGAGGGGGAGGGAGATGAGGGAGAGAGATAGTGATGCCGCTCATAATTTCCCAGCTGCAAAACTCGTGAATATGTGAACAGCGTGAAATGGAGTCGAGGTCCCTGGAGAGTGTCATTATTAATGTGCACCTTCCCGGCACTCCTTGTGTGCAGCGGATGGTACTCTTCTTCTTCTTCTTCCTCCTCTCCTTCTTCTTCTTCTTCCTCATCTCCTTCTTCTTTCTCTACTTCTTTTTGTTCTTCCTTTTCTTCTTCTTCTTCCTCATCTCCTTCTTCTTTCTCTACTTCTTTTTGTTCTTCCTTTTCTTCTTCTTCTTCCTCATCTCCTTCTTCTTTCTTCTTTTTCTTTTCCTTTCTCTACTTCTTCCTCATCTTCTTTTTGTTCTTCCTTTTCTTCTCCTTCTTCCTCATCTACTTCTTCTTTTCTTTCTTTCTCTACTTTTTCCTCATCTTCTTAGTATTCTTCCTTTCTCTTCTTAATATTATTCTTTCTCCTTCTTCTTTCTTCTTCTTCCTCTCCTTCTTATTATTCTTATATTTCTTCTTCTTTCTCTTCTTCTTCTTCTTCCTCATCTCATTCTTCTTTCTCTTATTTTTCTTTCTCTACTTCTTCCTCATCTTCTTTTTGTTCTTCCTTCTTATCTTTTTTTCCATTTCTCTCTATCTTTTACTTCTTTTTCACTTCTATCTTCTTCTTACTATTCTTCTTCCTCTTCTTAATATTATTCTTTCTCTTTTTCTTCTTCTTCTTCCTCTCCTTCTTATTATTCTTATATTTCTTCTTCTTTCTCTTCTTCTTCCTCCCCCTCTTCTTTGCTTCCTCCATCTCCTCTCATTTTTCTTCCTTCTTATCTTTTTTTCCATTTCTCTCTATCTTTTACTTCTTTTTCACTTCTATCTTCTTCTAACTTTTCTAATCATCGCCCTTCTTCCACTTCCTCCTCCTCCTCCTTCCTCCCTCTTCCTCCTCCACCACCACCACCTCCTCCCCTTCTTCCACTTCCTCCCTCTTCCTCCTCCACCACCACCACCTCCTCCCCTTCTTCCACTTCCTCCTCCTCCTTCCTCCCTCTTCCTCCTCCACCACCACCACCTCCTCCCCTTCTTCCGCTTCCTCCTCCTCCTTCCTCCCTCTTCCTCCTCCACCACCACCACCTCCTCCCCTTCTTCCACCTCCTCCTCCGCCACCACCACCTCTACCACCACCACCTCCTCCTCCAGCATCA
>NC_091578.1:8980681-8988181 GCF_042767895.1 Penaeus vannamei
CTCCCCTCCCTCTCCTCCTCTCCCATCCCCTCCCTCCCCTTACCCTCCCCTCCCCTCCCGCCCCTTACCCTCCCATCCCCTCCCGCCCCTTACCCTCCCCTCCCCTCCCCAAGCCCACGTGATCACAGTTGAACCCATTTCCATATCATTCCAATTCCAGCCGACAGACAAATAAGGCATTCTTCAATCTAGCACAACGAATTCACTGACTTATAAAACCCGAAGCAACAAATCTTTATGAGGGAACCGAAGCCTGCCAAGGGATTCGACCCCAATCCTGGAACCACATTCGAATTCCACATTAGAGTTACATCTCCCCGGGGGTGGTGGGTTGGGGGTGGAAGGGGGGTGGGGTGGGGGTGGGTTGGAGGGGGTGGTGGTGGGGGTGGTGGTGGGGGTGGTGTGGGGTGGTTGTGGGGGGGGGGGGTTCTAGGGTGGGTGGATGGGGATTGGGTAAGTGGTGGGTGGGTGGGGGTGGGTTTTGGAGAAGGGGGATGGGGTGGGAGGGGGGGGAGAGGGCAGATTGGATTAGGGGGTTTCCGAGGGTGGGTGGTGGGGAGTGGGCAAGGGGTGGGTGGGTGTGGGTGGGTTATGGAGAAGGGCGAGGGGGATTGGGGGAGAGAGGGGTGGAGGTGATGGCGAAGGACCAGGGAGGTGGGGATAAAGGCTGCGGGTGGGGTGATGGTGTGGGGAAAGGGTGGAGGGAGGTGAAGAAGTGGGGGTGAGGGGGAGAGGGGAAGGGAAAAGGGGCTGGAGGCGAGAGGGGGGGGAATTGGAGGTGAAAGCGAGAGGGGTGGAGACGAGGGGGATGGGGGGAGGGGGGTGAAGGAGTGGGGTTGAAGACTTAGAGGCGTTAAAGAATGAGTAAGGGTGAAGGGGGGGGGAAGGGGGTGGAAGGCTAGGCTGGGGCAACGAAAGGAGGGGAGGTAAGGCAAGGGGTGTTATTGGGGCGAGGGTAGAAGGGGGGGAGAGGGGAAAGAGAGGATAGGGGTGAAAACAAAGGAGAGTAAGAAAGAAAGTGTGAGACAGAAAAGGGAAAGAGAAAGGGAACGAGATGGGTAGGGAAGAAACGAAAGAGAGAAGGAGAGAAAAGATAAGGAGACAAAGAAAAGGTAAACGACAGGGAATAAGAACAGAGAAATGAGAAAGAAGAAGATGAAGGGAGAAGAAAGAAGGAGAAAAAAAAGAAGAGAAGGGAGGTAAGCGACATTAGAGAAGAGAGAAGAAGAAAAAGAGGAATAATTAAGGAGAAGAAGAGAGAAGGGGAAATGTGGGTCTTTTAAATGGGTGCGAAGGGAGGAATGGGGGGAAGGGAATAAAAAGAGAGAGGGGAATGAAAGAGAGAAATGTGAATAAAAACAAAAATCATATTAAGGCTGATGGTATGATACAAACAATAATATTAATAATGATGGTGAGGAAAATAATGATAATAATGATAATGATAAATGTCAATGATAGTGATAATCACAACAATGACAGTAATAATAACAATAATGATGATGATAATGGTGATATTGATACTAATAATAGCAACAATGCTAATAATAATGATAACAACGATTGCAATAATGACAGTAACAAGGATAACAATAATGATAATAATAATGATAACGATGATAATAATATCAATACCGATAATAGTAATAATAATAACAATAATAACAATGTTTTTAATAATAGTAACAATAATGATAATGATAACATTGACGGTAATGATGATGACAATGATGATAATGATTACAATGCTTAAGCTTATGTTGATGATAACAATAATCACAATCACAACAGTAATAATGATAACGACAGAAACTATAAAAAATATCATGATAACAATAATAACAATAGTGAAAATAATTATAATAGCGATAATAATGACAACTACAGTGATAATAATAGCAATAATGATAATAATGATAATGATAGTGATGATAATAGCTATGACGATAATAATAAAGATAACAGTAATGATAATAACTGTAGCAATAACCACAATACTGGCAATGATTATACTAACGAAAATAATATTAATAGTATTATTGATGATAATAGTGATAATAATAGCAAATATAGTGGCAATAATGAAATTTATAAAAATAGTAAAAATAACAATAATGATAATAAAGATGATGATAACATTGATGATGAAAAAACTAATAATGATAACAATAATAACAATATCTATAATAATTTTGATAAAAAATATAATAATATTGATAACAATAATAATGATGATATTGATAATGATAATGATAATGAAAAATATCAACACCAACGACATTAAGATAATGATATAATGATATATGATAATAATAATGATAATGGTAATAATAATAATAATAATGATAACGATAATGATAATTATTATAATGATGGTAATAATAATAATGATAATGGTAATGACATTGATAATAATAGTAAATATGATAATAACAATATCAATGATAATAATAATAATAACAATAATGACAATAACAATGATAACAACAAGGTTTAGACAGTAACAATGATAAAAACATTAATGATGACAATGATAATGATGGTAACAATGATAATGATAACAAAGTAATAATGATAGAAGTAGTAATGATGATGATAATGATAGTAACAATGGTAATATTAATGATGATGATAATGATAATGTTGATAATAACAATAATAGTAATGATAATGATAATGATAATGAAAGTAGTGATGAAAAATAAGAAAATGATTATGATTATGGAAAGTGATGATAGCAATTATAATAATGATGATACTGTTACTACTGCTACGAACATTACTGATAGTAATAATAGTAGGAATTATGATCGTGAAAATAATGATAACAATAAGAGTAATAACAAGAATAATGATAACAATAATAAAAATAATAAGAGCAGTAGTAATTGTAGTAGTAGTGATGATATTATTATTGGAAATAATAATAATAATGATGATAATGATAATGATAATCATTACTATGATAACAACAATGACAATAAATATTATGATGATAACAACATTAATAATGATTATAGTAATAGTAATAATAATAATCATGATAATGATAAAAAATGATAATGATAATAACAATAATAATGATAATAATAATGATTATAACAATAACAATAATAGCATTAATAACAATAATGATAATAATAACGATAAGGCATTATGATGATGATTATGATAGTAATAAGGATAACTGATGATAATAATGTTAAATATAATGAAAATAATGATGACTGATAATAGTGATAGTAATAGTGATGGTGATGATAACAATGATAATGATAGACAGATAGTAAGATCATTAATCATAACAGATCATTAGATTTTTCCATGTAGTTATTACTCTCTCATTCTCTTTATCTCTGTCTACTTTTCTCTCTTTCTGTCTCTGTTTATATTTCCGTTTCTCTTTGGATTTCCCCCTCCATCCGTCTTCCCGTCTTTTCCTCTTTCTCCTCCTCTCTCTCTTTATTCCCTTGCTTCAGTCACTCATTTCTCCCGTTCATTCTTTCTCCCCCCCCCCCCCATCCATCCTCCCTTCTCTCTTTTTATCACTCTCTTTGTCCTCTCCTTCTACCTGTCTTCCCGTCTCTCTCTCTCTTTCTCCTTCGCTTTCTCTTTTCCCTCGCTTCATTCACTCAAATTTCTCCCGTCCTTTTCTTTCTCCCACTCTCCCCTACCCCTCTTTGTCCTCCCCTTCTGTCCGTCTTCCCGTCTCTCTCTCTCTTTCTCCTTCTCTCTCTCTTTATTCCCTTGCTTCACTCACTCACACTTCTCCCGTCCTTTTCTTCCTCCCCCTCCCCTTCCCCCCCCAACCCCTCCTCCCTTCGGCCAAAAGAGATGGCTTTGATTAACATAAAACTGTGATGACGGCAAGTGAATCCTATTGGTTGAAAACGGTAAATTTTATCAACAGGCCTCTATCATTTTATCTTTTTTTTTTTCGCTTGCTTCAACATACGACATTTTTTTTCTTTTCTTTTTTTTTCTTTTCTTTTTTTACTTGAGTGTGCAAGAGAGGGATGGGAACGAGCGAAGAGTACGGCAGTGTTTTGTTCCGAATAAAACAAATATTATGGTGTAGATGAAAAGAAGATAATAAGCAGTATCGTAAAGGAAGATGGACAGAGAGAGAGAGAGAGAAAGAGAAAAAAAATTCTCAAAAGCCAATCGCGAATCTGGCAACAGCGCTGGAAGTTTAAAAGCACGGCTATAAAGATTTAAAATGCCTAATCTCTTGAACAGAATAATATAAAATTAATTAATGGTACAGCGGCGCAGAACAAAGGTATAAACGTAACTTCAATGATTAAATGGAAAAAATTTGGCGCGCAGCAAGAATTACAAACATCAATTAAATGCAGAAACCAAACAAATGGCGGAATGGACTCTAGTGCAATATATTTCTATTTGGTAATCACTGAAACAGACTCATTTATAGATATTGCAAAGCTGCCTACTTGTTTGAAATACCCCACGTGAATTGCGGTAAAATACAAGTCGACGTTTCGAGCAAATATAAACTTTTCAGCGTGAGACAGGTTCACGAGGTTGCTTAATTAATTTCAAACACAAAATGAGGCCTTTTTTCCCGTGATTTTCCGATGATAAATCACTTTATCATGAGGTCGCCATCATACTTCCGGTCGGCCTTGTGTGCGCGGGAGAGAGCTGACGGTAGGGGGTGTTGGGGCGAACGAGGAGGAAGGAGAGAGGGGAGAGGGAGAGAATGGGGAAGAAAGGGGAGAAGGAGAGAATGAGGAAGAAAAAGAGGGAGGAAGAATTATGAGGAAGGAGAAAATGGAGAGGGAGAGAATGGGGAAGAAAAAGAGGGAGGAAGAATTATGAGGAATGAGAAAATGGAGAGGGAGAGAATGGGGAAGAAAGGGAGGGAGGAAGAATTATGAGGAAGGAGAAAATGGAGAGGGAGAGAATGGGGAAGAAAGGGAGGGAGGAAGAATTATGAGGAAGGAGAAAATGGAGAGGGAGAGAATGGGGAAGAAAGGGAGAGGGAGGGAATGGGGAAGAAAGGGAGGGAGGGAGAATTATGAGGAAGGAGAAGGGGGAGAGGGAGAGAATGGGGAAGAAAGGGAAGAGGGAGACAATGGGGAAGAAAGGGAGGGAGGAAGAATTATGAAGAAGGAGAAGGGGGAGAGGGAGAGAATGGGGAAGAAAGGGGAGAGGGAGAGAATGGGGAAGAAAGGGGAGATGGAGAAAATGGGGAAGAAAGGGGAAAGGGAAAAATGAGGAAGAAAAGGAAAGAGGGAGAATTATGAAGAAGGAGAAAGGGGAGAGGGAGAGAATGGGGAAGAAAGGGTGAGGGGGAGAAAATGAGGAAGAAAGGGAGGGAGGAAGAATTATGAGGAAGGAAAAAGGGGAGAGGGAGAGAATGGGGAAGAAAGGGAGGGAGGAAGAATTATGAGGAAGGAGAAAATGGGGAGGGAGAGAATGGGGAAGAAAGGGAGGGAGGAAGAATTATGAGGAAGGAGAAAATGGAGAGGGAGAGAATGGGGAAGAAAGGGAGGGAGGAAGAATTATGAGGAAGGGAAAAGGGGAGAGGGAGAGAATGGGGAAGAAAATGAAAGAGGGAGAATTATGAGGAAGGAGAAAGGGGGAGAATGAGGAAGAAAAGGAAGGAGGAAGAAGTATGATGAAGGAGAAAAAGAAAAGGAAGGGGAGGGAGGAAGGAGAGAGGGAAAGAATTAGTAAGAAAGGAAGTAGGAAGAATTAGGAGAAAGGGGAAAGGGAGAGAATGAGGAAGAAAAGAAAGGGGAAGGAGAAAGGGGAGAGGGAGATAATGAGGAAGAAATGGAAGGAGGAAGACAAGGAAAATTAGAAGGAAGGAGAAAGGGAAGAAGGAGAGAAAGAGGAAGAAAAGGTAGAAGGAAGGAGAAGGAGGAAAGAGAGAGATTAAGGAAGAAAAGATAGGAGGAAGTATAAAGAGGAAGAAGAAAAGGGAGAGGGAGAAAATGAGGAATGAAAGGCAGAAAGAAGGAGTAGGAAGAAGAAAGAAAAGAGGAGTAAGAAAAAAAACAAACAGAAAGTAAGAAAAGAAATACGAAGAAAAAAAACACAAGAAAATAAAAAAAAGAGGAGAATCGAAAGATGTACACCCTTCATTACGATCTGAAAGGAGCACACCCCATCTTGCCCCCCCCCTACCCCCCGCCCCCGCCCCGCCACCGCGTCAGGCCTCTCCCTTGATCCTCGGTTAGTGTATGAATTGCCAGCGCGGAGGCGACATTCCCTAAACTCATTCATTTTCGGAGAGCAAATTTTCCTACCTATCAATCCCACTATCTAGTCTCCCTCCCCACCCCCCCTTTCCCTCCCCCTCCTCCCCCATTCGTGCGCACATCACCCTGTCGCTATCTCACTCTCTCTGCTTCCCTAGACCCTCGCTACGCATCTCCCTTGGCCGCTCTTCCTCCCTCCTCGCTCCCCCTTTCTCTTCGGTTCTGCCTTTCTCCCGCTTACCTCCGTCCCGTCTCTCGGTCTCCTTCTTCTTCTTCTCCTTCTTTGTCTTTTGTTCTTCTTCTTCCCCAGCCTCCTTTCTCCTGTCCCTCGTCTCTCTCTCTCTCTCCTCCCCATCTTCAATTTTCCCTTTTCTTTACTTCTCGTTCTCTTATCTTTCTTCTTCACCCTCTACTTCCTCCTGCGCCATCACCACCTCTTTCTCCTCCTCCACCACCACCTCCTTCTCCTCCTCCACCACCACCTTCCACTCCTCCTCCTCCTCCCCCACCACCTCCTCCTTCACCAGCACCTCCTCCACCACCACCACCTCCCTCTCCTTCTCGTCCACCACCACCACCACCTCCCTCTCCTCCTCCTCCACCACCACCTCCCTCTCCTTCTTCCAGTCCTCCTCCCCGAGCCTAACAAACACACGCACGCACGCACACACACCCCAACGCGACCGTCATTTACATATTGTGTAGCTATCGTAATACAAGATCAACGTCAAGGCTTGCCGCTGCACCTCCCCGCCTGTTAACTGCCGGGGGAATCTGCATAGCCGGGGAGACGCGGCGGTAGTTAAGGAAGTGAGGGAGCCCCCTTTGGCCTTCCCGGAGCGCTTGTTCGCGGATCGGGTGTGGGGGAGGGGGAGGGATGGGGAGGGATGGGGAGGGGTGAGGGAGAGGAGGGAGGGATGGGGAGGGGAGAGGGAGAGGAGGGAGGGATGTTTGGGGAAGGGGATGGGATGGGGAGGGGAGAGGGAGAGGAGGGAGGGATGTTTGGGGAAGGGGATGGGATGGGGAGGGGAGAGGGAGAGGAGGGAGGGATGGGGAGGGGAGAGGGAGAGGAGGGAGGGATGTTTGGGGAAGGGGATGGGATGGGGAGGGGAGAGGGAGAGGAGGGAGGGATGTTTGGGGAAGGGGATGGGATGGGGAGGGGAGAGGGAGAGGAGGGAGGTATGGGGAGGGGTGAGGGAGAGGAGGGAGGGATGTTTGGGGAAGGGGATGGGATGGGGGTGATGTTTAGGGAAGGGAGGGACGGGGAGGG
>NC_091578.1:9016044-9018544 GCF_042767895.1 Penaeus vannamei
TATATATATATATATATTTATATATAATATATGTAATATACATAATATATAAAAATTATATATAAAGATATATTATAATATTTTTATATATATATATATATATATATATATATATATATATATATATATATATATATATATATATATATATATATAATATAAAATGCTATGTATGTATTTACATAAAATAATTTATGATTAGGATATCTCCTATACACTTATATATTTTAAAAACCCCATAGCTTGTAGTAATAAATAGATAAATATAATAACCATAATAATAAAAAAAAAATGGAATAAAAATAGAACAGTAGTAAAAAATTGATATTACTACTACTATTATTAATAAAACATAAAACTGATACTAGTAATAATATTTAAAAAGATAAAAACAACACTAATTTTATCAATAAAGGTTCATTAATGGAATTAAGAAAGGCAAATCTGCAATTATGTCCTTTTGGTCTTCACTTTTTGTTTAAAATCATACCTACTGAAACAGACACAAAAAACAATTTAAAAAATTTTTTTTCCCCAAAAAACCCAAAACTGAAAGGATTTTTTTTCCCCAATATATATACATCATAATTTTAACTTTCAATTAAGTAAATAAAATTTCCACTATGCTTTTTATATTTGATAAACATGTAAAACTTGTTCTAATATATCAAATGTAAAAATTTAAAAATGCTCTAATTGGAGAAAAAAAAATTCGCTATTATGATATATCATCAAAAGATAATCTATAAATCTGTATTTTGAATGGACAGACACTTTCATTTTCTTCTTATTTACAGAAATGTATCCCCCCCTCTCTTCTTTTCTTTTTTCCCTATTTTTCTTTTTTCTCTCTCTTTTTTTATGTATACACTATCCTCCTTTAAGAAGGCTCAATTACATTTTTCTACATGTCCCATAAATTATTTACAACAGACATCTAAGTTTTTAACTCAGTTTTCTTAATATAAAAAAGTAATGGATTTTCATGTTGTAATGGTTTAAATTTTAAAAAATAGTAAAAAAAAGTATCTTATCAAATTCTTTATTGTATCATACATTTATATCTTTATATCTATATTAAATCAATTTTTCCCCAAGCATATCTTTTACAATAATACATTTGATACATTCATGCTTCTGCCAATGAAGTCTTATGCAAAAATCAAAAAAACAAGAGAACAACTTTGTACAATACATTTTAAAAGCCCTTTTTTTATAAATATCTCTGTTTTATGATATATATATAAAAATATATATATATACTATTTAAAACACTTATTCTTAAAAAATTTAACTTAATTCTTTATCTGTTTTTACATTTAAAAATGTAAAATTATATAAAATAATAAATAATAGAGTTTTTCCATGAGCAAAAATTATTTCCAAAAAAAAACTTAAATTTTAAAGAAATATCTCTTGGGCTGTTTTAACATGTGACTTTGGGAAACCTTCCGAGATCGATAGGGGGACTGGGCACAGGCATATGGCTTCTCCCTGTGTGATGCATGTGCATTCTGAGGTTGGTTCTCTGATTTGCTCGGTAGGGCAGTGAGGGCATGGGGAAAAGGCTTTTCACCCGTATGCTTTCATATGATTGATGAGGTTTGTAGTAAAATTGGTGGTATAAGCAAAAACGGACACGGGAACTTTAACGGCGGAGTTCAGGTTTTTTCCCCCCTGCTGCAGCTCCCCTCCCATGGGGCCCCTGCCTGCTGGTGGGCACATTTAAGGAGGGGGGAAACCCCCCCACCATGGTTACACCTGTGACCATAGGTGTATCCTTCATGTCGGTAGATCAGGATATGTTGTTGCATCAAGCTGATGACGCCCGGGGTCCTCGTTTGCCAGTCATTTGCCAGCCCCCCCGTAGGGATGCCCATCATACTCATGGTCATAATCATGTAACAATCTACATAATTAACTTCTTCCCCCCTTCCCCAAAACCCCAAAATTTTATGCTCCACCTGTAAAAAAAATGGATACAGCATGTATCTTAAGAAAAGACTTTTTTGTTTGTTTTTCTTTTTTGAATAGCTAGATAGTAGCATATTTGTATTGATGGGTTTTTTGATAATTTTCAGAAAAATAGATGACAGGTAAATCAAAAAAACAAAAGGGGGGGAAGAGATATGAAGGACAAAAAAAAAAAAAAAAGGAGGAAAAAAAAAAAAGGAGGGAGAGAGAAGAAAAAGGGGAGGGGGGGATGGAAAGGGGGGGGAGAGGGAGAGAGGGAAAGGGGGGGAAAAGATGGAAGGACAAAAAAAAAAAAAAAAAAAAAAAAAAAAAAAAAAAAAAAAAAGAGAGGGAGGGGGGAGGGGGAAAAAGAAGGAGGGAAGAGAAAAGGGAAAAGGAGGGGGGGGAGGGGGAGAGGGAGGGAGGGAGAGAGAAGAGAGAAAGAGAGAGAGAGAGAGAGAGAGAGAGAGAGAGAGAGAGAGAGAGAGAGAGAAAGAGAGAGAGAGAGGGGGGGGGGGGGAGGAAAAGAAGAGAAAAATAGTGATAG
>NC_091578.1:9028544-9041044 GCF_042767895.1 Penaeus vannamei
TTGTTAGGTATCATCAGACTAGCATTATCGTCTCCTTCACCACCACACGAGCCCTCTAATCTGGAGTCGCTTCCTAGAGATCCATAGTCCATCCCATCATCTTGGTTGGTACTAATAGGTTCTTCCATTTCTTCTTTGACTAGCGTTTCATCGACTAATACCTGAAAAGATGTCATTTTTATATATCAATGGTCTTTACATGCCTAGCATATTTCAGCATTGTGTATGTAAAAAGTTAATAATACTAAAAAAACAAACAAATAATAAATAAATAAAAATATCAAATATTAAAGTGCTACTAGGAATAAGTTGTTCAAGTTGATCCTACCTGTACTTTTGGAGACGGAGATTGAGAAGAGGCGTGATTGTCAAGTCTGTCTTCCTGTGCATGGTCTGCCTTTGGGTCATCTCTCTGATCCATCCAGTGACTATCCTGCTGAATTCTGCTGCTTCCTTGCTGTTCACTATCTCCTTGGAAAGGTGAGACTCGAGGGGATGAGGGAGGAGAAGCTGCTGCTGGGGCATTACGTTGGGAGGCGGTGCTGCTCTCATCGCCTTTTCTTCGCTTTGGATGTGGACTGCTTCGGTCATCTGAGGCATTTCTAGACTGCATGGATTTTCTCCTGTTCCCTTCTGGCTTTGGGGGTTCATCAGGCACAGCTAGACCTTTGATCCGCAACAATTCTGCAGCCTTTATTAGTCTTGCCAGATCATTCTGCGCTACACTAACAACACCATCATACATGTAACTTAAAAGAGCCTCCAATTCATCAGGTAATACATCTTTTAGTACAATGACTGGATGCTTACAAGGTGTGTTGTCAAACATCTTCTCAAAGTATTCGCTACAAGTTGACAAAACCAACTTGTGTACTGGATAAAATTTGCCTTCGCATGCCACTGTGACATCTGTATATCTCTCCTGTGGAAGTGACGAAAAGAGCGAAAAATATTAATCATGCCTATTTCCATATACTAATATACATAATATATCCTTTACAATCATTCTAACATATCATCCCAAGACCACAATGCTTCTATTACCTTTTCTCTTAGTGTGGAGAGGATGTGACAAAAGGTTGCTTTGTGGTTGTTCCACGACAAGGAGAGCATTCCATCTGTCATCTTGAAATATTTTTTGTTGTGCCTGTGGGAAAATAGGCAAATAAGTAAAATTTATATAACACACACATACATACAAAGATGCTCTTACTATTGTTGTATTGATACAATATTACTATTACAGCTGCTAAAAAAAAAAGAAAGAAAAAAAAATATAGATAAAATAATGAATAATAATAATAAAAATAAAAATAAGCAGAACTGCAATAGTACTAACAACAGTAATATAGATGATGATGGTGATGATCATAATTATATGATAGTAATGATATCAATTTATTGCAAAAGGTAACAGTATGCTAAACAGGACTCCAGTGGTTGTGATACAGCTTATCTACATTACACAGATATCAAATCAAATTATTCCTATCCCTCCTTCTCATGATCAACTTTTCCCCATACGTTTTCCTAAGGAAGCTGGGTAGGGAGGTCAGGAGGGTACTATCATAGATACTCATTATTTATGATAGAAAAGAACACCTGATACATCTAATTATGTCCAAAATATCTGTGTAAACAAGTATCTTGCTCTCTGTGGCTGACTGAAACTAAGACTTTGTCACAGTATTAAAATAACAATAATATGGTCATTGTTTATTCTGTCTGCACATTTCTAAGAGATCTAGTAACTGTAGGCTAACTCGTAGTAATAATATATTAGTGGTAATTAGAGTGTCATAAGACAAGGTAATCACTGTTGCTTCTATGCCTATGACTTTCATTACAATTTACCAGGAAATATATTGTGAGTCCAAATTCAAACTTTCCAAAATGTACTCTGCTTGCCTTGCCTAAAGAGCCACAGGCAATGCCACACTGTCATAATGTACTGTCATTATAAAACCCCCTTACATTGTCTGTGTGTAGGGGGGGGGGGGGGGGAAATACAATTTACTGTTTGCATGACACCAGTAATTTTATAACTGTTTTACTTTGTTGGCGTATCTATGCACTGCCTTGCCATTGTGGGCACTACCATTGCTATGGCTGATCAGAATATACATAATCAACTATAATTGGACTGTATACATGATAAACAGCTCATCATTACCAACATCATTAATACTGAGGCAAATATCTTAAAGAAATATGGGTCCTAAGGCCACAACTATTTAAATAACCATTATAACATGTCAATATCAGTAATTATAGATAATAAATGGCAATGTTAATATCAATACTACTATTAGTAATAATGCTGCCAACTGCAATAACAATAACAGTTACAATAATTATAATAATAATAGTAACAATAATATTAACTATAAAAACTATAACAATAACATAACAATAATAGTAATAATAATAATAATATTAATAATAATAATAATAATAATGATAATAATAATAATAATAATAATAACAATCATTATAATAATAATAATAATAATAATAATAATAATATTAATAACAATAATAATAACAATAAAAACAATAATAATAACTGAAAAATTATAACAATTACAAAAATAATAATAATAACCTAAACAATGATAACAATACAATAACAAAAATGAAAATAAGATTAATAATAACAATAATAATAAAAATAAAAATAAAAAGGTATAAGAACATCAACAATAATAATAATAATAACCATCATAATAGTAATATCAACTATAATAACAATAACAATAACAATAACAATTATGATGATGAAGATGATAGCAATAATAATAATAATAATAACAATAATAAAAATCATCATCCTTATAACAATAACAATAAATTCAATAATAGCAAAAAATATAACTGAAAATGACAATCACGGTAATAATGATGAGAGAAAATTATTAAAAGAGAATAATAATAATATCACTATTATTATCATTGTAGAAAAAAGCAAATGGTTAAAATTTAAAAACCAAAGAAAAAGAGCAAAAAGTGAAATACCCAATATTGTTCTTTCTTTCATTTCTATATTACATCTGTGATTCCATAAATCTTTTCTTTCTTTGCTTTCTCTTCCTCCCGCCCTCTGTGTCGGTCTACCTCTCTTCCTCTTTCAATTTCTCTATCTCATGCAATTCGTCCTCTTAATCAACTTTGGCAGTCTATCTATTTCTATTTTCTCTACATAAATCTCTTTCCCACTCTCGCTCGCTATTTCTTCTCCTTTATCCATCTCTCTCTTTCTCTTTTCTCCTTCCCTCTCTCTCCCTCTCGCCTCTTCACGCTTCCTTTGTCTCCCATATTTCTCTTCATTCTCTATACATTCATCATTCTATAATAACAAATCGGATAATTTCCAAGATAAAGAATGTTTGGAAAAGAAGAGAAAATGAGAGGGTACAGGCCAAAGCTACCAAAGACGCAAAAATCGAGCGAAATAACGAAGTGAATAGGAGAAATAATTGATAAAATTGATGAAAATGCATGAGAGTGTGAGAACCAAGGCGCGGCTTGTCTCACTCTCTCAGTCTCCCATTTATTCGCAAGTTCCTACACCTGGCCCAAGAGTCGCGGCCATTTCTCCCTCCTTCCACCTTCCCCCTTCTCTCCCTCGACCGAATAGTGCAGGAAATGACTCGGAAAATACCTTCAGCGTCGCAAAATAAAGGAAGAAAGTCGCCACGTTGGAAGAGTCCGAGACGCTCCGTTGATGCGCTGCGCAGAAGTTCCAATTCTCGCTTGCCTGTTCATTCTTTTATTTCAGTGTCTTGTCTCCTTTTCGCTGATCGTTCTTTGTTACTACCTTGTCTTTGATTACATGGGAGCCCTGGAGAAATTATAATAGATTAGATCTTATAATTTTGCCTATGAGTATATGCTTGTGTATTCTTTTATTTGAGGCGATGCTCGAAAAAAATATAAATATAAGTTATAATATTAAGATACTCTTAATAACCTTGTCCATGGTGCGAATAAATTTCGAACAAATCTAACTTTCTTCACAAAAAACACTCACAATAACATAAGGTAAAGATATATATAAATCAAATTCCCTAAACCGATACTAGGCAACTCAGCGTCGCCGCCATGTTGCCGCTTCCTCAGCAACTCAAAAGTGTTGCGCGAAGCCGGCAACACAATTTTGTTTACGCGTTATAAGCTAGTAATTTATATGCTTAGCATGTTTGAAATCTATGACATCACGTGGTATGTCGAATATACATATACTCATAAAGATGCTATCTTTATCATTGTCATATTTATTTATGTTATTTTTTTGGAAACGCGGTGGAAGGGGAGGGGGGGTTTAACTTGCTGTAGATGGAGTGTCAGGGAGGGGGAGGGGCTGGAAATATTGATTAGTCTCTCGCTACTCGTAATTGTACAGGATTATTTTACTGATGGAAATATTTCCGTATCTGTTGTTCTTTCCCGAAGGTAAGACTTTAAAACGACCGTGCTGTGCGAAATACGCCAGGGAAACAATAATTTTCCCCGCCTTGCATAAACTACAGCTAATAAAATTTGAGATATATACACACAAATATGTATACATGCATTTCTATAGAATATATGTTAATGTAATATATATATATGTATATATATATTATATTTATTCATATGTACATATATACATACATAGATACATACATACACACACCCACACACACACATGTATATATATATATATATATATATATATATATATATATATATATATATATATATATATATGCATGTATGTATTTTTTTCTCTCTCTCTTCTCACAGTGCCGTGCATATAACCAAATGCAAATGATTGATCATTGCTATTATCTTTTATTCGAAACAGTAGCATTCGTTTCCGGTGTTGCTACTGATTCGGAACGTATACCTAAGCCTCTATTTCACTGACAAAACGAGCAACCTTGTTTGTTTATGTGCAAAGGAATTAAAGATATTTGTCAATTTTATTGGCTAATTATTAGAAAACCTCTAGAAGATATATATATATATTTCCCTTGAGTCACCCAATTGATTTTTTTTCTACGGTGTAACAGTATATCTCGGTTACCTGTTGATCACCTGTTGACTGATCCACAACACTTGGCTTTATTGTTGTCGTCCTTATTCTGGAAAGGAAATTCATAATTCTCCTTCTCCCTCCTTCACTAGGCATCCCATATAGTAAATTCGCCAAGCAATTTCTTTAACAGATAGTGCATTTCAAAAGCGTCTTGTATTTGTTGTTAGAATATCTTTCTGAGTCTGGAAAGGAAATTCCTACTTAATTCTCGTTCTACCTCCCTTACCAGGATTCCCAAAGAGAAAATTTCACGAGCATTTAAAAGTCTCTATTTCTACCAGTATTCATTTCTTTCGGCTGAAATGCCTCTGGGAAGTTTAAGCCAATCAGGATATTAGTCCCCATTGGTTGGCCCTTTAATCTCTGGTAAGTGAGATCAGAGTAACTTGCAAATATGGGCTAGAGCAGTAGCAACTCGAGGAGGTGTCATGGCGTCTGTTTTGATGACTGTTCAACCAAAAATATAACAATTATGATCATTATTTTCCTTTTTCTTAAATAAAAGAGACCAACATGATCGACCATATTCACAAAGCATCCATAACTCTTGTGACATCAAAATAAACCCCATGTGCTTTTTCCATGACACCTCGAGTTGCTACTGATCTAGCCTTTCCCTTGCAAATATGGCTGGATATCTGGGTTATCCATTCCTAAATTTCAATTCTAGGATGACTAGCACAATCTCGTTACACAGAACACTACATCCACTTCGGTATTCCATTATCTTGTAGTTTTTATTTATTACATACACACACACACACACACACACACACACACACACACACACACACACATATATATATATATATATATATATATATATATATATATATATATATATATATATATATATATATAACTGGTTCGGGCCGTATCGTGCTAAAACAAATCTTGCTATAAACAAAGACTCACAAAGCTGTTTTTCCCGTTGGTGAAAATAGAATAACGATTCGACTTGAAAATAATTTCTCACACAGGGGCAATGTATGACAAAGGAACTAAAATCAACACCTATGATATTCGAAATGTTAATACTGTAAATTGTCATGGTTCTGAATCTGATTCAAGGCCCTATCACACTAGCACTTTTCCGTCAAATTTTTGGCGTTTCCGAATGAACTCCGTATGAAAATCATGTAAATAAACATGGCGCTATCGAAGTGAGGTCCCGGGAATCACACGGACATTCTCATTCATATTACATTATGTTAAAGAAATAAGATGATGTATATTGTATATACGAATATTTTAAAATATTAGCCTATGTTTACATTCAATCATCCTATCTAATTTATTAATGGCACAAGATCAACACGGAACTTAGTCAGACGGAAACGGTCGTAACCGTCTTGGTCTGGGAGGCGTTCCGTTTGTAGACGATCCTTGTGGAAAGCCTCAATTTCAGACGGAACCCCAGAACTAGACGGAAAAAGTGCTAGTGTGATAGGGCCTTGCTCATGACACAGCTTGACAAGACTTAAAGATTCAAAGGGAAAATGAACTCTAAGAGACAATCAGTTTCCTTGGAGCTTGTCAAGTATTAGGAGGCCTATTCTTTCCTTCTGTTGACTGATGGCGCCTCTCCTATTTTACGCGTTCCACTGATTTTGTCTGCAGAACAAGTTTCCATTTATTTCCATTCCAGAGCAGGATTTTTTTGCACGTAATCATAATGCTACCGGTAATAAATACACTCTATGTCTTCAGTATGGTATGTCGTGCAATAAATGCGCGCATCAAACGGCTTTGGTGGCTTACTCTCTTAAACCACAAGCCCGTTCAACAAAAGCGAAACGAAAGCTGCATAAATTCCCTAGTCGAAAAATGTTTCTTTAAGCAATGCCAAAGTCCTGTGATTGCATTATTACCTCATTTAAAATACCGATAAACTTTTCCTGTAAAGCATTGCATCAGGGAGCTCATCTTATAAGAACAGGGACAAAACTAAAAAAAGAAAAAAAAAATGTGCAACAACCCTCCCGGTCACTGCTTCGAAAGCTTAACATAAATGTTCGAATCAATTTCACTATTTCTACTGGGCCTTAGCTATTGGATACAATGATCTCAAAGTTCCGGTCAGTTATACAATACTTTTTTATCCACTCCAAAAGCTGATGCCTTAGTATAACAGCATTCTTTGAGTAACTCCCTTTTACAAATAGTCCCGTCTAGTTAATGCAGTCTCCTTAGCCACAGTTTATTCAATGCTTGGAAATGCGCTGTCATGGTTTTATGATAGTGGTATCTTCGCACTGTTTGCTATGACGGTATTCGTTTGGGTAACTTCCTTTTGCAAATAGTTCCATTGGTTTACTTCAGTCTCCTTGGCCACAGTTGATTCAAATGCTTGGAAATACAATGTCTTATGTTACATGCTTGTGGTATTTCCGTGTAGTATTCAATAGGTAACTCCCATTTAATAATTTATTTACTTCCGTCTCCTTGACCGCAGTTTATTCATATACTTGGGAATGCACTGTCTTCTTATGTTCGTGGTGTCTTCGTATAATATTTGATAAGGAACTCCCTTGTATAATATGTCCCATTGATTTACTTCAGTCTCCTGGACCGCTGTTTATCCAAATGCTCGGGAATGCATTATTTTCTTAGGATTTTGTAAAACAGGTATGAATGAGAATTAATATCTTCGCAATGCATGAGATGTATTTAACCGGTTTCGAATATATCTTCGAAAACGGTTAAATACATCTCTTGTATTACGAAGATATTCATTCTCCTTCATATCTTTTCTACATTTGTCGACATGAATAGGGCTAATTCATATGGTTTTTATATTCGTGGTGACTATAAAAATTGTGCTTACGTTTCATATCATGCTCTATCTTATCTTAATAAACAAATACCCGAATGAAATTATAAAAGTAATAATGATGCTTGTTCGTGGATAACATATGATCTTTCTACATATTAGTATTCACTTTCTGGCCGATACTAATATCAATAGTGATAATCGTTTCAATAATGATCATAATAATGATAACAATGATAATAAAGTGATGGGGATAATGATGGTACAGTGGTGATAACAGTAACAGTGATAGTAATGATAATAAAGGTAATGATAAAATTATGATAATAATAACAACAACAACAATAATAATAATAGTGATAATGATAAAAAAATAATAATGATAACAACAATAATGATAAAGCTAATGATGATAATAATAATAACAATGATAACAATAATAACAATAATAATGATAATTATTATAATAGAAGTAATAATAGTAATAACAACAACAATCATGACAATGAACATAATAATAATAATGATAATGAAATAATGATAATGATGATTGTAATGATAATTGCAATAATAACAATAACACCATGAACAAAAATAACCATGATAGTAATAACGGAAATCATAATGATAATAACAAAAGTAATAATGATAGAAATAACAAAAATGATGATACTAACAACAATAATAAAAATAGTATTACTAATAATGATAATAATACCCATAATCATGATAATCAATGATAATGGAAATGATTATTATTTATAATAATGATGATAATGGTAATAACAGTGACAATAATGATAATGAAAATAATAATAGTCATCATAATAACAATAATGACTATAATAAGGATGATAATAAGAATTGTAATGATAATGATGATGGTGAAGATAATAATGAGGTTGATAATGATAATAATAATGATAATAATAATAATATTAACAATGATGATAAGGATGACAATAATAATTGAAATGATAATGGTAATGATAATGATAAAAATAATAAGAATAACAGTAATTAGATAGTAATAAAGATAATAATGATGATAAAAATGATAATAATAACAATAATAATGATAATAACAATAATGATAACAATACTGATGATTATGATAATAATAATAAAAACAATAACAATAACAATATAATGATAATAGTAATAATGATAACATTGGTAGTAATGATAACAACAACAACACTAATAAAGATAATAATGATGATAATGATGACATTAAGAGTTATGATAACAATACTAATGATAGTAACAATAATAACAATACTAATGATAGTAACAATAATAACAATACTAATGATAGTAACAATAATAACAATACTAATGATAGTAACAATAATAACAATGATACTACTACTAAAACAACAACTAATACTATTACTTCTACTACTAATAATAACAATGTTGATAATGATTATGATAAAGATACCATCAACAATGATAATGATAACAACAACAACAAGGATAATAATAATATTATTATTATTGTTGTTATTATTATCATTATTGATGATAGTAACAATGATAATAATGATAATGATAATTATACTAAAAATTATATTAATGATAATGATAATTATGATAATGATAAATAATGACAATGATAACAATTGTCATTACCCTAATGATAATAATAGTCGTAGTGATAATGATGATAATGTTGATAATAATTATTACAATAATGATAATAGTAATGATAATTATACTAATATAGTAGTAATGATGCTAATAATAATAATAATAATAATAATAATAATAATAATAATAATAATAATAATAATAATAATAATAATAATAATAATAATAATGATAATAATAATAATAATAATAATAACAATAATAATGATAATAATAATGATAATGGTAATAATGATAATAATAATGATAATGATAATAATAATAATAATAATAATAATAATAATAATAATAGTAATAATAATAATAATAATAATAATAATAATAATAATAATAATAATAATAATAATAATAATAATAATAATAATAATAATAATAATAATAATAATAACAATGATAATGATAACAACGATAATAATGATAATGATGATAATAATAATGTTAAGAGAATAAGGATGGTAATAATAATAATAATGATAACAGAGTAAGGATTAGAATAGGTGATAACAATAACAATGGTAATGATGATGATGAGGGTAATAATAATAATGATGGAAAAATGATAATTTATGATGGTAATAATGGTAATAATGAAAATAATAATAATGATAATAACAAAATTAATAATGGTAATAATAACGATAATGAGGATAATAATAACAATGATAATGAAATGGTAATAATGATTATAATGAACAATAATGATGATGCTGATAATATGATAATGATAATGATAATGAAGATAATGATAATAATGATGATAATGATAATAATAATGATAATTGTAATGATGATAATGATAATAATAATGATAACGGTAACAATAACATTGACGATAACAAAAATTATAGTAACAATAACAACAACAACAACAACAACAACAACAACAACAATAATAATAATAATGATAATAATAATAATAATAATAATAATAATAATAATAATAATAATAATAATGATACTACTAATAATGATACTACTACTACTATTACTACTACTAAAGATAATAATAATGATGCTGATAATAATAATAATAATAATAATAATAATAGGAATAATAATGATAATAATGACAGTAATGATGATGATGATGATGATAATAATGATAATAATAATAATAATAATAATAATAATAATAATAATAATAATAATAATAATAATAATAATAATAATGATAATAATAATAATAATAATAATAATAATAACAATAATAATAAAAATAACAATAATAATAATAATATTAATGATAATAGTAATGATAGTAATAATGATAAAAATGATAGAAATAGTAGTTGCAGTAATAATAATAATAACAATAATAATGATAATAATTATGATGATGATGATAATGATGATGATGATGATGATGATGATGATGATGATGATAATAATAATGATAATAATAATAATAATGATAATAATAATAATAATAATAATAATAATAATAATAATAATAATAATAATAATAATAATAATAATAATAATAACAATAATAATAATAATAATAATAATAATAACAATAATAATAATAATAATAATAACATTGTTAATAATAGTAATGATAGTGATAACAATTCTGTTAATAATGATAATCTAAATAATGATATGAATATGGTATTATTGGAAATGTAACCCCACACCTAATTTAAAGAATCTGAGCTTAGCATGTGGTAGAACACATCATTCTATGATAATTACTTATTAGTGTTCTGCCGACATCTCTCGAAATTCCCAGATATGTAGGCCAATCATACCCTCCTCAGCTATCGAGACCGATATCGTATTTATGCTTCGTTTGCGAAGAAAATGAGTGCTAGATTCGTTCGAAACACGACGAAAGCTATTGGAAAATTATTCTGTGGGGTTGCATTTCCAAATTTACCAAAAATAATGTCAATGGCAATGATAACCATTATAACCATATTGATAAAACCCGTAAAGATAGTGACTGTTTCGTAAAAAATATATTAGTTATCCATTTTGGTTTTCTTATAATCCTTACTCTAGAATGCTTCAAAGAAAATGTAACCTTATTATATGTATAACTATTATTAATCTAACATGAAATTCTTCGTGGTATTTTCATGTTATGTTGTACCTTCTTTTATGATACTATATCCCACGTAAGAACATTCTTTCTCGATGATTTTGATAACGAGAAGCATTGAGAAATATAAATGACAATATTGATATCAAAGGTGATGATAATGATAACTGTTGTACCTTCTTTTATGATACTATATCCCACGTAAGAACATTCTTTCTCGATGATTTTAATAACGAGAAGCATTGAGAAATATAAATGACAATATTGATATCAAAGGTGATGATAATGATAACTGTTGTACCTTCTTTTATGATACTATATCCCACGTAAGAACATTCTTTCTCGATGATTTTAATAACGAGAAGCATTGAGAAATATAAATGACAATATTGATATCAAAGGTGATGATAATGATAACTGTTGTACCTTCTTTTATGATACTATATCCCACGTAAGAACATTCTTTCTCGATGATTTTAATAACGAGAAGCATTGAGAAATATAAATGACAATATTGATATCAAAGGTGATGATAATGATAACTGTTGCAAAATTTCGATGGGCATTTCCTTGATTGAGTTAGATTTGGAATTCATAGCCATGTGTGCGAATCCATAAATTTTCACGGGTCCTGAACAAATGAACAATCTACAATATACTATACATGCACACAATGGGTATAACATGATAATGTCCTGTAAAGGTGGAACTACATATATAATTTGTTTGGACATACAATAGACGAAACCTTAACGCAAATCAAGTCTATTCTTAAAAAAAAGAAAATCTAGATAGAAGAAACAAGATGTGTGTGTGCGTGCTTCTGTATGTGAGTGTGTGTGTACGCGCGCGTGCGTGTGTGTGTAGTTTCGTTATATTGTGTATGTGTAAGTTTATTTGCTTGAGTATAAATATTTTTGTGTACAAGTTTGTACTGTGCATATATTATT
>NC_091578.1:9051044-9056051 GCF_042767895.1 Penaeus vannamei
CAAAGTCATTGTGGAGCAACCTTGATTTTGCTGATGTTACTATTCTATCTGAATCTATAGAAACCTTAGTGGTGGCTCTGGATGCATTTAGTAATGAAGCAAAGCTCTTGGGTCTAAAGGTCTCCTGGACCAAGACCAAGATCCAGGACTTTGGGGACTTGCTAGGAGAACCTGCTTGGACGTTCGTGCTTGCAGCGAGGACCTTTAAGTCACAGAGCTTTACATACCTTGGTAGTGTAATTCATAACTCTGGGCTGTCAGACCAGGAATTAAGCAGATGGATTGACCTGGCAGCAGGGGTCATGAACTCTCGACATTTGGAGAATACCTCTGTAGAAGGACCAACCTACGTGTCTTCAAGGGCCTGAAAATGCCAGTTTCGCTACATGGTAGTGAAACCTGGACATTATCCTGTGCCTTGGAGTCTCGTCTTAATGCCTTTTGTAATAGGTCACTGTGCTGGACCATGGGATACTGTTGACAGGACCATGTGTCCAACCAACAGTTGCACTGTGAAACTGGCACAGGACCTGTTACCTGCATAATGTGTTATCGCCAACTCAGGCCATACGGCCACCTGGCTTGCTTCCCACAGGATGATTCTACCCACTAGGTTGTTTCTGTAAGAGACAACCATGGGTGGAGGAAGGCTATGAGATGAACTAGGAAATCATGGCTTGGGCAGATCGATCAAATCTGTTGTGAAGAGCTCGAGATGAGTCCTTGCTTGGCGACTCGCAATGAGGGTACCTCGTAGTTGGAAACAAAGACTGGATGCGGCTATGCGACCCCGTCGGCATTAGTTCCCTGATACTGATGATGATGATGATACACACACACACACACACACACACACACACACACACACACACACACACACACACACATATATATATATATATATATATATATATATATATGTATATATATATGTGTGTGTGTGTGTGTGTGTGTGTGTGCGCGCGCGCACGCGTATATATATATATATGTTTACATACATATATAGATATATATTTATATATATTTATCTATATATCTATCTGTCTATATAGACACACAGATACACAGGCAGATACACACACACACATACACACACGTATATATATATATATATATATATATATATATATATATATATATATATATATATATGCATGTATATATATGAGTATGCATGTGTGTGTGTTTGCGTGCATGCTTAAATGTATATGGATGTGCATATATACATATATATCCATATTTACATAAATATCGATATATATTTTCTTGTGTATGTGTGTATTTATATATATATATATATGAATATATATATATATATATATATATATATATATATATATATGTATGTATGTATGTATGTATGTACATATATATATTCATATATTTATATCTATATCTATCTATCTATGCATACATATATATATTTATACATACGAACATGCTTACACGCACGCAAACACGCGCGCGCGCGCAGATATATATATATATATATATATATATATATATATATATATATATATATATATATATGTATATATATGTATATATATGAACGTATGTATATATGTATGTATATATATATGTATATATATGAACGTATGTATATATGTATGTATGTATTTATATTTATATATATGTATAAGTATATATATATATATATATATATATATATATATATATATATATATATATATATATATATATATATATAGCATAGAGAGAGAGAGGGCGCTTGCGTGAGAGAAAGAGAGAGACAGAAAGAGCGAGAGGCAGAGAGACAGGAAGAGAGAGGGAGAGAGAACGAAAGAGAGGGAGAAAGAAAGGGAAAGTGAGGGAGAGAAAAGGAGAAAGAGAATGATTGTGAGTCAGGCAGATAGATAGAGCAACAAACAAATGAATAAGGATACACAGATAGAGATAGGTGATAGACATAGATAAATAAACAGAGATAGATATAGAGAAATAGATAGAAAGATAGATAGATAGGAGAGAGAAAGAGCGAGGAACGCCCACCCGCCCCAATATTGACATTCATAAGTCTTTGTTGGAGTTTTCTGAAGTTGGGCTCCGCGTGCCTTTCAAGACGGCCATATTTTTGTGAATATTAACAACTTTTCCATTAATACTTCCTCGCTCAGATGTTTCAAAAGTTTTCCCAAGGGTGTTTATGAATATTTCTTGTCGATGGCTACGTCAGAGTTCGCCGGATACATCTCGCGAGATAACTTCAGAGTGTCAAACGCCTGATGAATATATGAATATAGAATGTGCGATGAACCGTGGGCTGGAAGTGAACGCTGAGAGTTTTCGAAAAGTCTTGTATAAAAATACATATGTATTTACTAAATAATGCCTTTGGTCTGTTGGAATGTCGATTTTTTAGAAGCGCGCAAATCAACTGTCTTTATCATGATTGCTATGGTTTAGTTTGTTTCTCAGTAGGTAAAAATGGAGGGAGCGACAGGGCGCTGTTCTTTAATGCATCGACGAAAACAAACAAGAAAAACAAAATGAACAGATAGTAAAAGATTTCGAAACCCAGGCATACGCAGGCGAGCGGAATTTAGACATCTAGCACTAACTCAGCGGCCCGATCCAGCAGGCTTGGAATATGACTTCGCCTCAATATACGGAAATACATCACGATACGATCAGCGCAGTATTGCCAACGGGTTCGGCTGGATGATGGAACGACCCGCGCTCGCATTTCTCCTGATTCGGTGCTGCTAGCGTTAGTCCTGCTCTCCGTTAGTGCTAGTGTTTTCCCTGTTTTCCCGCGGAGAGTGTTGGCGATTCCCGTAGTCGGCGGGAAGGGTTCTTCAAGCATGTTCGAAACAAGTCAGAGGAGCGAGCGCCGGTGAAGGAGAAATGGCGGGCGCACAGGCTCGCACTTCCGGACTGGCAACAATGAGATTTATTCCCTCGAGACCCCGGTACAGTGAACCTCCAGCAACCTGTCAGATTTTATAGCTGATCTGAGGATTTATTCGCCTCCCATCACCATAATGTTCCTCGGCCATTTACCAGGGCTAATGGAGGAGTTCCAACTCACCCTCCCCAATACTCCTACAAGAAATGACAACCGAGAGAGACCCTTTCATAGCTCATCACATATTCATAGGGTAAAAAGGAAACTTTCTCTTTTTCTCCCTTCCTTTTTTTTTTTTTTTACTTTTTTTTGTAATTGTTCGAGAATCTTCTACCCACCCTTTAGACGGGGCCGATACTTCCGCAGTTGTTAGAGACGTTTTTGTTTCATAACTTCCTCAAACTTCCAGCATATCGATGAAAATTTGACGTGAGTAAGAAGATGGTGGGTGGGGGTAGGGGGTAACGGTAGGGGGAAGGGTGGGATATCAATAATGGTTGGGAGGGGGGGGGAGGAAGTTAAGAACTAGATTGGATATTTTTTTATATATTGATATAAAGAATACGTAAGTAAGATGAAATTCGGATCAAAATGTGTAATGATGTGATTATTTTGGAATAAAGGACGGTGAGAGATACGCGTAGACATTGGAAAATACATTGATATGTAAAGCATTAAAATATTGGATTGTTTTTTTTTTATTCTATATGAAAAAAAAAAAAATTAAGGACTCATGAACACATACACATATACATGTATATATACGAACATATATATGTGTATACACGCACACACACATGATCTCTTCTTCCCCTTCTTTTTTCATGAATAGATAGATAAGTAAATATATATAGAAATAGATAGATTGATGGATAGATAGATGCAAAGAGAGAGAGCAAGAGAGAGAGCAAGAGAGCGAGAGCGAGAGAGAGAGAGAGAGCGAGAGATAGAGAGAGAGAGAAGAGAGAGAGAGAGAGAGAGAGAGAGAGAGAGAGAGAGAGAGAGAGAGAGAGAGAGAGAGAGAGAGAGAGAGAGAGAGCGAGAGAGAGCGAGAGAGAGAGAGAGAGAGAGATAGATAGAGAGAGAGAGAGAGAGAGAGAGAGAGAGAGAGAGAGAGAGAGAGAGAGAGGCAGAGCCAAAAAAAAAAAAAAAAAAAAAAAAAAAGTGAAATCAAGCTCACCTGACCCACACATCCAATCTTAATAGCTGTGCAATTTCAGAGTCGCCCCCCCCACCTCTTACACACACTGACACAGCAACCCGCACACACAGACACATAAATATCCAGATCCTCATATCTACACACACACACAAACACACACAAAATCCTCCCCCCCACCCCCCACCCAAAAAACAAACAAACAAACTAAAACACACACATACTATCCTTACCCAAGTCAATAAAAAAAAAACACATACACACACGCATACATATACGCATCCCCCCTCTACCCACACGCAAACACACAAACATGCACGCCCTACCACACGTAAACAAAGATACGAACAGTCCCTCCTTCAGTCACGAAATGAACTACAAGTAATAACACATCCGATCTCAGTCGACCTGGTTCACCTTCTCAACCTTCAAGGCTGATTGACCTGTTCTGATTTCAGTCTTGGTAGAGAGAGAGAGAAAAAAACAAATACATAAATACACACGTGTATATATATATATCTTATCTATCTATCCATCCATCTATCTATCTATCTATCTATCTATCTATCTATCTATATATATGTATATATATATAAATGTATATACATGTATGTATATATGTATAAATATATATATATATATATATATATATATATATATATATATATATATATATATATATATATATATAAATGTGAACATATCAATATATAAATATATGAATATATATATATATATATATATATATATATATATATATTTATATATATATATATATATTTATATATGTATATATATATAATGTATATATATAGATATATATATATATATATATATATATATATATGCATGTATATATATATATATATAATGTATATATATATATATATATATATATATATATATATATCATTTTTATATATATATATATATATAATAAATATAATATATATATATCATTATATATATATATATATAT
>NC_091578.1:9061551-9064051 GCF_042767895.1 Penaeus vannamei
TCTTGAAAGGCACGCGGAGCCCAACTTCAGAAAACTCCAACAAAGACTTATGAATGTCAATATTGGGGCGGGTGGGCGTTCCTCGCTCTTTCTCTCTCCTATCTATCTATCTTTCTATCTATTTTTCTATATCTATCTCTGTTTATTTATCTATGTCTATCACCTATCTCTATCTGTGTATCCTTATTCATTTGTTTGTTGCTCTATCTATCTGCCTGACTCACAATCATTCTCTTTCTCCTTTTCTCTCCCTCACTTTCCCTTTCTTTCTCCCTCTCTTTCGTTCTCTCTCCCTCTCTCTTCCTGTCTCTCTGCCTCTCGCTCTTTCTGTCTCTCTCTTTCTCTTACGCAAGCGCCCTCTCTCACTCTCTGCAATATATATATATATATATATATATATATATATATATATATATATATATATATATATATATATACTTATACATATATATAAATATAAATACATACATACATATATACATACGTTCATATATATACATATATATATACATACATATATACATACGTTCATATATATACATATATATACATATATATATATATATATATATATATATATATATATATATATATATATATCTGCGCGCGCGCGCGTGTTTGCGTGCGTGTAAGCATGTTCGTATGTATAAATATATATATGTATACATAGATAGATAGATATAGATATAAATATATGAATATATATATGTACATACATACATACATACATACATATATATATATATATATATATATATATATATATATATATATATTCATATATATATATATAAATTCATACATATACACGAAAATATATATGGATATTTATGTAAATATGGATATATATGTATATATGCACATCCATATACATTTAAGCATGCACGCAAACACACACACATGCATACTCATATATATACATGCATATATATATATATATATATATATATATATATATATATATATATATATATATATATATATATATATACGTGTGTGTATGTGTGTGTGTGTGTATCTGCCTGTGTATCTGTGTGTCTATATAGACAGATAGATATATAGATAAATATATATAAATATATATCTATATATGTATGTAAACATATATATATATATATACGCGTGCGCGCGCACACACACACACACACACACACACATATATATATACATATATATATATATATATATGTGTGTGTGTGTGTGTGTGTGTGTGTGTGTGTGTGTGTGTGTGTGTGTATCATCATCATCATCAGTATCAGGGAACTAATGCCGACGGGGTCGCATAGCCGCATCCAGTCTTTGTTTCCAACTACGAGGTACCCTCATTGCGAGTCGCCAAGCAAGGACTCATCTCGAGCTCTTCACAACAGATTTGATCGATCTGCCCAAGCCATGATTTCCTAGTTCATCTCATAGCCTTCCTCCACCCATGGTTGTCTCTTACAGAAACAACCTAGTGGGCAGAATCATCCTGTGGGAAGCAAGCCAGGTGGCCGTATGGCCTGAGTTGGCGATAACACATTATGCAGGTAACAGGTCCTGTGCCAGTTTCACAGTGCAACTGTTGGTTGGACACATGGTCCTGTCAACAGTATCCCATGGTCCAGCACAGTGACCTATTACAAAAGGCATTAAGACGAGACTCCAAGGCACAGGATAATGTCCAGGTTTCACTACCATGTAGCGAAACTGGCATTTTCAGGCCCTTGAAGACACGTAGGTTGGTCCTTCTACAGAGGTATTCTCCAAATGTCGAGAGTTCATGACCCCTGCTGCCAGGTCAATCCATCTGCTTAATTCCTGGTCTGACAGCCCAGAGTTATGAATTACACTACCAAGGTATGTAAAGCTCTGTGACTTAAAGGTCCTCGCTGCAAGCACGAACGTCCAAGCAGGTTCTCCTAGCAAGTCCCCAAAGTCCTGGATCTTGGTCTTGGTCCAGGAGACCTTTAGACCCAAGAGCTTTGCTTCATTACTAAATGCATCCAGAGCCACCACTAAGGTTTCTATAGATTCAGATAGAATAGTAACATCAGCAAAATCAAGGTTGCTCCACAATGACTTTGAACAGTAGCTCTGCCCAGTATCCAGTCCATGCAAGTATTGAAAATTGTTGGTGCAAGGACACAGCCTTGCTCCTGAACTTATAGGAGAGAAGCTCGACAGCCCTTGCCCCCACATAAGTCTGTACCAGTATATAGACTTGCTATTAGTCCCATAATCCTTGTTAGAATTCCTCTGAGTCTCAGGATCTCCCAGAGCGATTCCCAATGCACCATATTGAACGCCTTCTCGAGGTCGATGTAGGCTGCAAGCAGCCCACGCCTAAACTCATGATGACGTTCTACAGCGTAGTGCAAGGATACGGTGTATTGTGGACTTACCAGGAGTGCATCCAGATTGTTCTGGCCTCTGGTGCCTCAGTAGGTGGTCTTGGATGCGCCTCAGAAGGATGTGGGTGAGAACCATGCTTTGTATACTGAGCAGTTTGATGCCTCGG
>NC_091578.1:9076551-9084051 GCF_042767895.1 Penaeus vannamei
CATTTCAATTATTATTGTCATCCTTATCATCATTGTTAATATTATTATTATTATCATTATTATTATCATTATCAACCTCATTATTATCTTCACCATCATCATTATCATTACAATTCTTATTATCATCCTTATTATAGTCATTATTGTTATTATGATGACTATTATTATTTTCATTATCATTATTGTCACTGTTATTACCATTATCATCATTATTATAAATAATAATCATTTCCATTATCATTGATTATCATGATTATGGGTATTATTATCATTATTAGTAATACTATTTTTATTATTGTTGTTAGTATCATCATTTTTGTTATTTCTATCATTATTACTTTTGTTATTATCATTATGATTTCCGTTATTACTATCATGGTTATTTTTGTTCATGGTGTTATTGTTATTATTGCAATTATCATTACAATCATCATTATCATTATTTCATTATCATTATTATTATTATGTTCATTGTCATGATTGTTGTTGTTATTACTATTATTACTTCTATTATAATAATTATCATTATTATTGTTATTATTGTTATCATTGTTATTATTATTATCATCATTAGCTTTATCATTATTGTTGTTATCATTATTATTTTTTTATCATTATCACTATTATTATTATTGTTGTTGTTGTTATTATTATCATAATTTTATCATTACCTTTATTATCATTACTATCACTGTTACTGTTATCACCACTGTACCATCATTATCCCCATCACTTTATTATCATTGTTATCATTATTATGATCATTATTGAAACGATTATCACTATTGATATTAGTATCGGCCAGAAAGTGAATACTAATATGTAGAAAGATCATATGTTATCCACGAACAAGCATCATTATTACTTTTATAATTTCATTCGGGTATTTGTTTATTAAGATAAGATAGAGCATGATATGAAACGTAAGCACAATTTTTATAGTCACCACGAATATAAAAACCATAAGAATTAGCCCTATTCATGTCGACAAATGTAGAAAAGATATGAAGGAGAATGAATATCTTCGTAATACAAGAGATGTATTTAACCGTTTTCGAAGATATATTCGAAACTGGTTAAATACATCTCATGCATTGCGAAGATATTCATTCTCATTCATACCTGTTTTACAAAATCCTAAGAAAATATTTCATTCCCGAGCATTTGGATAAACAGCGGTCCAGGAGACTGAAGTAAATCAATGGGACATATTATACAAGGGAGTTCCTTATCAAATATTATACGAAGACACCACGAACATAAGAAGACAGTGCATTCCCAAGTATATGAATAAACTGCGGTAAAGGAGACAGAAGTAAATAAATTATTAAATGGGAGTTACCTATTGAATACTACACGGAAATACCACAAGCATGTAACCATAAGACATTGTATTTCCAAGCATTTGAATCAACTGTGGCCAAGGAGACTGAAGTAAACCAATGGAACTATTTGCAAAAGGAAGTTACCCAAACGAATACCGTCATAGCAAACAGTACGAAGATACCACCATCATAAAACCATGACAGCGCATTTCCAAGCATTGAATAAACTGTGGCTAAGGAGACTGCATTAACTAGACGGGACTATTTGTAAAAGGGAGTTACTCAAAGAATGCTGTTATACTAAGGCATCAGCTTTTGGAGTGGATAAAAAAGTATTGAATAACTGACCGGAACTTTGAGATCATTGTATCCAATAGCTAAGGCCCAGTAGAAATAGTGAAATTGATTCGAACATTTATGTTAAGCTTTCGAAGCAGTGACCGGGAGGGTTGTTGCACATTTTTTTTTTCTTTTTTTAGTTTTGTCCCTGTTCTTATAAGATGAGCTCCCTGATGCAATGCTTTACAGGAAAAGTTTATCGGTATTTTAAATGAGGTAATAATGCAATCACAGGACTTTGGCATTGCTTAAAGAAACATTTTTCGACTAGGGAATTTATGCAGCTTTCGTTTCGCTTTTGTTGAACGGGCTTGTGGTTTAAGAGAGTAAGCCACCAAAGCCGTTTGATGCGCGCATTTATTGCACGACATACCATACTGAAGACATAGAGTGTATTTATTACCGGTAGCATTATGATTACGTGCAAAAAAATCCTGCTCTGGAATGGAAATAAATGGAAACTTGTTCTGCAGACAAAACCAGTGGAACGCGTAAAATAGGAGAGGCGCCATCAGTCAACAGAAGGAAAGAATAGGCCTCCTAATACTTGACAAGCTCCAAGGAAACTGATTGTCTCTTAGAGTTCATTTTCCCTTTGAATCTTTAAGTCTTGTCAAGCTGTGTCATGAGCAAGGCCCTATCACACTAGCACTTTTTCCGTCTAGTTCTGGGGTTCCGTCTGAAATTGAGGCTTTCCGCAAGGATCGTCTACAAACGGAACGCCTCCCAGACCAAGACGGTTACGACCGTTTCCGTCTGACTAATTTCCGTGTTGATCTTGTGCCATTAATAAATTAGATAGGATGATTGAATGTAAACATAGGCTAATATTTTAAAACATTCGTATACACTATATACATCATCTTATTTCTTTAACATAATGTAATATGAATGAGAATGTCCGTGTGATTCCCGGGACCTCACTTCGATAGCGCCATGTTTATTTACATGATTTTCATACGGAGTTCATTCGGAAACGCCAAAAATTTGACGGAAAAGTGCTAGTGTGATAGGGCCTTCAATCAGATTCAGAACCATGACAATTTACAGTATTAACATTTCGAATATCATAGGTGTTGATTTTAGTTCCTTTGCCATACATTGCCCCTGAGTGAGAAATTATTTTCAAGTCGAAGCGTTATTCTATTTTCACCAACGGGAAAAACAGCTTTGTGAGTCTTTGTTGATAGCAAGATTTCCCCGATCTACTTTAGTGCAATTTTTGAAAATTGGTTTTGTTTTAGCAAGATACGGCCCAAACCAGGAATATATATATATATATATATATATATATATATATATATATATATATATATATATATATATTATATATATATTTTATATATATATATATATTTATATATATATGTGTGTGTGTGTGTGTGTGTGTGTGTGTGTGTGTGTGTGTGTGTGTGTGTGTGTGTGTGTGTGTGTGTGTGTGTGTGTGTGTGTATGTAATAAATAAAAACTACAAGATAATGGAATACCGAAGTGGATGTAGTGTTCTGTGTGACGAGATTGTGCTAGTCATCCTAGAATTGAAATTTACGAATGGATAACCCAGATATCCAGCCATATTTGCAAGGGAAAGGCTAGATCAGTAGCAACTCGAGGTGTCATGGAAAAAGCACATGGGGTTTATTTTGATGTCACAAAAGTTATGGATGCTTTGTGAATATGGTCGATCATGTTGGTCTCTTTTATTTAAGAAAAAGGAAAATAATGATCATAATTGTTATATTTTTGGTTGAACAGTCATCAAAACAGACGCCATGACACCTCCTCGAGTTGCTACTGCTCTAGCCCATATTTGCAAGTTACTCTGATCTCACTTACCAGAGATTAAAGGGCCAACCAATGGGGACTAATATCCTGATTGGCTTAAACTTCCCAGAGGCATTTCAGCCGAAAGAAATGAATACTGGAAGAAATAGAGACTTTTAAATGCTCGTGAAATTTTCTCTTTGGGAATCCTGGTAAGGGAGGTAGAACGAGAATTAAGTAGGAATTTCCTTTCCAGACTCAGAAAGATATTCTAACAAATACAAGACGCTTTTGAAATGCACTATCTGTTAAAGAAATTGCTTGGCGAATTTACTATATGGGATGCCTAGTGAAGGAGGGAGAAGGAGAATTATGAATTTCCTTTCCAGAATAAGGACGACAACAATAAAGCCAAGTGTTGTGGATCAGTCAACAGGTGATCAACAGGTAACCGAGATATACTGTTACACCGTAGAAAAAAAATCAATTGGGTGACTCAAGGGAAATATATATATATATCTTCTAGAGGTTTTCTAATAATTAGCCAATAAAATTGACAAATATCTTTAATTCCTTTGCACATAAACAAACAAGGTTGCTCGTTTTGTCAGTGAAATAGAGGCTTAGGTATACGTTCCGAATCAGTAGCAACACCGGAAACGAATGCTACTGTTTCGAATAAAAGATAATAGCAATGATCAATCATTTGCATTTGGTTATATGCACGGCACTGTGAGAAGAGAGAGAGAAAAAAATACATACATGCATATATATATATATATATATATATATATATATATATATATATATATATATATATATATATATATATACATGTGTGTGTGTGGGTGTGTGTATGTATGTATCTATGTATGTATATATGTACATATGAATAAATATAATATATATATACATATATATATATTACATTAACATATATTCTATAGAAATGCATGTATACATATTTGTGTGTATATATCTCAAATTTTATTAGCTGTAGTTTATGCAAGGCGGGGAAAATTATTGTTTCCCTGGCGTATTTCGCACAGCACGGTCGTTTTAAAGTCTTACCTTCGGGAAAGAACAACAGATACGGAACTATTTCCATCAGTAAAATAATCCTGTACAATTACGAGTAGCGAGAGACTAATCAATATTTCCAGCCCCTCCCCCTCCCTGACACTCCATCTACAGCAAGTTAAACCCCCCCTCCCCTTCCACCGCGTTTCCAAAAAAATAACATAAATAAATATGACAATGATAAAGATAGCATCTTTATGAGTATATGTATATTCGACATACCACGTGATGTCATAGATTTCAAACATGCTAAGCATATAAATTACTAGCTTATAACGCGTAAACAAAATTGTGTTGCCGGCTTCGCGCAACACTTTTGAGTTGCTGAGGAAGCGGCAACATGGCGGCGACGCTGAGTTGCCTAGTATCGGTTTAGGGAATTTGATTTATATATATCTTTACCTTATGTTATTGTGAGTGTTTTTTGTGAAGAAAGTTAGATTTGTTCGAAATTTATTCGCACCATGGACAAGGTTATTAAGAGTATCTTAATATTATAACTTATATTTATATTTTTTTCGAGCATCGCCTCAAATAAAAGAATACACAAGCATATACTCATAGGCAAAATTATAAGATCTAATCTATTATAATTTCTCCAGGGCTCCCATGTAATCAAAGACAAGGTAGTAACAAAGAACGATCAGCGAAAAGGAGACAAGACACTGAAATAAAAGAATGAACAGGCAAGCGAGAATTGGAACTTCTGCGCAGCGCATCAACGGAGCGTCTCGGACTCTTCCAACGTGGCGACTTTCTTCCTTTATTTTGCGACGCTGAAGGTATTTTCCGAGTCATTTCCTGCACTATTCGGTCGAGGGAGAGAAGGGGGAAGGTGGAAGGAGGGAGAAATGGCCGCGACTCTTGGGCCAGGTGTAGGAACTTGCGAATAAATGGGAGACTGAGAGAGTGAGACAAGCCGCGCCTTGGTTCTCACACTCTCATGCATTTTCATCAATTTTATCAATTATTTCTCCTATTCACTTCGTTATTTCGCTCGATTTTTGCGTCTATGGTAGCTTTGGCCTGTACCCTCTCATTTTCTCTTCTTTTCCAAACATTCTTTATCTTGGAAATTATCCGATTTGTTATTATAGAATGATGAATGTATAGAGAATGAAGAGAAATATGGGAGACAAAGGAAGCGTGAAGAGGCGAGAGGGAGAGAGAGGGAAGGAGAAAAGAGAAAGAGAGAGATGGATAAAGGAGAAGAAATAGCGAGCGAGAGCGGGAAAGAGATTTATGTAGAGAAAATAGAAATAGATAGACTGCCAAAGTTGATTAAGAGGACGAATTGCATGAGATAGAGAAATTGAAAGAGGAAGAGAGGTAGACCGACACAGAGGGCGGGAGGAAGAGAAAGCAAAGAAAGAAAAGATTTATGGAATCACAGATGTAATATAGAAATGAAAGAAAGAACAATATTGGGTATTTCACTTTTTGCTCTTTTTCTTTGGTTTTTAAATTTTAACCATTTGCTTTTTTCTACAATGATAATAATAGTGATATTATTATTATTCTCTTTTAATAATTTTCTCTCATCATTATTACCGTGATTGTCATTTTCATTGTTATATTTTTTGCTATTATTGAATTTATTGTTATTGTTATTGTTATAAGGATGATGATTTTTATTATTGTTATTATTATTATTATTATTGCTATCATCTTCATCATCATAATTGTTATTGTTATTGTTATTATAGTTGATATTACTATTATGATGGTTATTATTATTATTATTGTTGATGTTCTTATACCTTTTTATTTTTATTTTTATTATTATTGTTATTATTAATCTTATTTTCATTTTTGTTATTGTATTGTTATCATTGTTTAGGTTATTATTATTATTTTTGTAATTGTTATAATTTTTCAGTTATTATTATTGTTTTTATTGTTGTTATTATTATTGTTATTAATATTATTATTATTATTATTATTATTATTATTATAATGATTGTTATTATTATTATTATTATTATTATCATTATTATTATTATTATTATTAATATTATTATTATTATTACTATTATTGTTATGTTATTGTTATAGTTTTTATAGTTAATATTATTGTTACTATTATTATTATAATTATTGTAACTGTTATTGTTATTGCAGTTGGCAGCATTATTACTAATAGTAGTATTGATATTAACATTGCCATTTATTATCTATAATTACTGATATTGACATGTTATAATGGTTATTTAAATAGCTGTGGCCTTAGGACCCATATTTCTTTAAGATATTTGCCTCAGTATTAATGATGTTGGTAATGATGAGCTGTTTATCATGTATACAGTCCAATTATAGTTGATTATGTATATTCTGATCAGCCATAGCAATAGTAGTGCCCACAATGGCAAGGCAGTGCATAGATACGCCAACAAAGTAAAACAGTTATAAAATTACTGGTGTCATGCAAACAGTAAATTGTATTTCCCCCCCCCCCCCTACACACAGACAATGTAAGGGGGTTTTATAATGACAGTACATTATGACAGTGTGGCATTGCCTGTGGCTCTTTAGGCAAGGCAAGCAGAGTACATTTTGGAAAGTTTGAATTTGGACTCACAATATATTTCCTGGTAAATTGTAATGAAAGTCATAGGCATAGAAGCAACAGTGATTACCTTGTCTTATGACACTCTAATTACCACTAATATATTATTACTACGAGTTAGCCTACAGTTACTAGATCTCTTAGAAATGTGCAGACAGAATAAACAATGACCATATTATTGTTATTTTAATACTGTGACAAAGTCTTAGTTTCAGTCAGCCACAGAGAGCAAGATACTTGTTTACACAGATATTTTGGACATAATTAGATGTATCAGGTGTTCTTTTCTATCATAAATAATGAGTATCTATGATAGTACCCTCCTGACCTCCCTACCCAGCTTCCTTAGGAAAACGTATGGGGAAAAGTTGATCATGAGAAGGAGGGATAGGAATAATTTGATTTGATATCTGTGTAATGTAGATA
>NC_091578.1:9094051-9099051 GCF_042767895.1 Penaeus vannamei
TTTGAAATAGTGGAGGTTTATTTTAAAGTATCATAATTTTCTCTTAATTTCTTTATGTAAGCCTTTTTACTGTGATGAATACATTTTACATGATAGTTTTCTGGTCATTGTGTGAGTATACTACTTAAAACTGTATAAAAGTGAGTTATATAAATCATAGTTTTAATAAATCATAGCTTTATTGCATGTGGGACAATATGACAAGTTTGAGAACAAGTTTTGAAGGAAGATAGCCAAGTCTCTATATGGTTCATCATGGATATATTGTATCTAATTATGCCATTAGTTTCATGAGTGGAAATCATTATTTTCACACACACACACACACACACACACACACACACACACACACACACACACACACACACACACACACACACACACACACACACACACACACACACACACACATATGTGTGTGTCTGTGGATATGATAAGAAAATTAGTACTTGAAGAAATCAGACAGTTCCCTTTGACTTTATGAAAATATAGTTGATATTGTAAAAAAAAAAAAAAGTGATTAGAATGTTAATTCTTCTTTTTTAATTTTTTTGTTTGTTATTTCATGATGGTTTTGCTTCTTTTCCAAAGCAGCAGCATAATGATTATAAAAAGTAATGAAAATGTAGTTGATGATTGCTAAATGTATTTTAACAGCTATGGAAATTCCAAGGTTTAGTAATCCATATCTTAAAATTAGTAGTTTACTTCTCTGAGTAGACACTGATATAGATTTCTCATGGTCTATTTCCACTCCCCCCCCCCCACTCTCTCTCTCTCTCTCTCTCTCTCTCTCTCTCTCTCTCTCTCTCTCTCTCTCTCTCTCTCTCTCTCTCTCTCTCTCTCTCTCTTTCTCTCTCTCTCTCTCTCTCTCTTTCTTTCTCTCTTTCTCTCTTTCTCTCTCCCCTCCCCTCCCCTCTCCCCCCTCCCCCCCTCCCTCTCTTTATCCCTTTGTCTCTGTCCCTCCATTGCTTTTTTCCTCCTTTTCTCTCTCTTTCTCTCTCTCTCTCTTTTTTTTTTTTTTTTTTTTTTTTTTTTTTTTTTTTGTCCTTCATATCTCTTCCCTCCCTTCCTCTCTCCCTCTCCCCTCCCCCCCTCCTTCCATCCCTCCCTCTCTCTATTCTTCTTTCTCTCTCCCTCCATTTTTTTTTTTTCCTCCTTTTCTCTTTTTTTTTTTGTCCTTCATATCTCTTCCCTCCCTTTTTGTTTTTTATTGATTTACCTGTCATCTATCATTTTCTGAAAATTATCAAATAACCATACAATACAAATATGCTACTATCTAGCTATTCACAAAAGAAAAACAAACATAAAAGTCTTTTCTTAAGATACATGCTAGTATCCATTCTTTTACAGTGTAAGTGAGCATAAGAATTTTGGTGTTGTGGGAATGGGGGGAAGAAGTTAATTATGTAGAGGTTGTTACATGATTATGACCATGAGTATGATGGGCATCCTCTACAGGTGGGGCTGGGCAGAGACATGACTGGCAAACGAGGACCCCCGGGCGTCATCAGCTTGATGCAACAACATATCTCTGATCTACCGTACTGCATGAAGGATACACCTATGAGTCACAGGTGTAACCATGGTGGGGAGAGCTCCTCCTGCCTTAAATGTGCCCACCAGACGAGGCAGAGGCCCATGGGAGGCCGTGGAGCTGCAGCAGTTGGGAAAAACCTGAACTCCGCCGTTAAAGTTCACCAGTGTCCGTATTGTGCTTATACCACCAATTTTACTACAAACCTCATCAATCATATGAGAACGCATACGGGTGAAAAGCCATTTTCATGCCCTCACTGCCCCTACCGAGCAAATCAGAGAACCAACCTCAGAATGCACATGCGTACTCACACAGGGGAGAAGCCATATGCCTGTGCCCAGTGCCCCTATCGATCCTCTCGGAAGGATGCCCTAAAAAGTCACATGTTAAAACATGCCACAAGAGATATTTCATAATAACTTAAGACTTGTTTTTGGAAATAATGTATTTGTACTACATGGAAAAACTCTATTATTTATTATTTTATATAATCTTACATTTTTAAATGTAAAAATCCAGATAACCAGATATCCTAAGTTGAGTTAATTATATGAATAGAGTGTTTAGTTATAAATAGATATATATATATATGTATATATATATACATATAACAGAGATATATTATACAAAGGCAGACATTGCAAACATGTATTGTACAAAGTTGTTCTCTTGCTTTTTTGACTTTTGCATCAAGACTTCATTGGCAGCAGAAGCATGAATGTATCAAATGTATTATTGTAAAAGATATGCTGTGGCAAAACTTGATGTTAATATAGATATATAGATATAAATGTATGATACAATAAAGAATTTGATAAGATAGCTTTCTTTTACTAGTTTTATAATTAATCCATTACAACATGAAAATCCATTACTTTTTCATATTAAGATATCACTGAGTTAAAAACTTAGATGTCTGTTGTAAATAATTTATGGTATGCATGTAGAAAAAATGTAATTGAGCCTTCTTAAAGGAGGATAGTGTATACATAGAGAGAGAGAGAGAGAGAGAAAGAGAGACAAAGTGAGAGAAAGAGAGACAGAGAGAGAGAGAGGGGGGGGATACATTTCTGTAAATAAGAAGAAAATGAAAGTGTCTGTCAGCATTCAAAATACAGATTTATAGATTATCTTTTGATGATATATCATAATAGCGACATTTTTTCTTCTCCAATTAGAGCATTTTAATTTGTACATTTGATAGTATTAGAAGCAAGTTTTACATGTTTATCAAATATAAAATGCATAGTGGAAATTTTTATTTTACCTTCAATTGAAAGTTAAAATTATGATGTATATATATGATTGGGACAAAATACATCCTTACAGTTATAGGGCTTTTTAGGGGGAAAAAACTTCTTTTAATTAGTTTTTTGTGTCTGTTTCAGTAGGTATGATTTTAAACATAATAGTGAAGACCAAAAGGACATAATTGCAGATTTGTCTCTTACTTAATTCCATTAATCAGAACCTTTATTGATAAGAATTAGTGTTGTTGTTCATCTTTTAACTATTATTACTAGTATCAGTGTTTATGATTTTATTAATAATAGTAGTAGTAATATCAATGTTGTTACTACTGTTGCTATTATTATTACCATTGTTTTTTTTATTATTATGGTTATTATATTTATCTATGTTATTACTACACAGCTATGGGTTTTACATATATATAAGTGTATAGGAGTATATCCTAATCACTAAATGTATTTTATGTAAATACATACATACGCATATATATATATATATATATATATATATATATATATATATATATATATATATATATATATATATATATATATATATATATATATACATACATATATATACATATATACATCTTATATATATTATATATATTATGTATATTACATATATTATATATACATATATATATATATATATATATATATATATATATATATATATATATAATTATATATATATATTTAAACATAAATACACACACACACACACACACACACACACACACACACACACACACACACACACACACACACACACACACACACACACACACACACACACATGTGTATGTATATATATGTATATATATATATATATATATATATATATATATATATATATATATATATATATATATATATATATATATATACATTCAATAATGTATATATATTTATGTATTGATGTAAGTGTGAATAGAGTGTGTTTGTGTGAGAAATAATGCATGGATGAAGCATAATCTTTTTTATTGGGTACATTAATTCACACAAGTCAGATTGTCATTCTTAAAGCATTGCTAACTTTATTTTTAGTCAGATTTTAACTTGATATTAGCATATTTATCCTCTTCATTAATTTGTCATCATTATGTTTGTAATCATATGAAAACTACTTATTTCAATGTCAGTCTTACTGTATATTTTTGTTGGATTGTTGAAGCTGCTTAAAGTAAATTTGATTAAGAATAATGAAAAAATATCGTTGGGTCCCAATATGCGAGTTGTCAGTAAGCCAGGCGTCGTCCTCTACAGATTATGCTGAACTGCGATGATGAACAAAGGACAGGGAGAGGTGGCGACTCAGGCCTCAGGTGCAAGACCCACCATTGTCCATACTGTTCTTACAGCACCACCAAGACTACAAACCTTAAAAACCACATCAGGGTCCATACTGGTGAAAGGCCTTTTACCTGCCCTCATTGCTCATATAGAGCAAAACAAGAAAATAATTTGAAGTCACACATTCGCAGGCACACAGGGGAGAAGCCTTATGCCTGCACTTATTGTCCATACCGTTCCATAAAGATCAGCACACTTAGAAGGCACATGCAGACTCACCGTTATGGAAGTTCGCCATCTTAGAATCAAGGCAATGGTCATAATGTTGATGGTTAGCGTACTTCTTTTTGTTTATCCACAGACATGGACTTTGCTTATAATCCATTGTGTAGGGGGACAAAATATGAATGTGATGATACTGATTTGTATTGCTTTTATTTATTAGAGAAGTCATAGTTAGGAGTTTAGTAATGGTAGAGTTCCTTTTGTAGTCATTATACATCCTCATATGGTTGATTTGATATACATCACTCTCAAGATATTATTATACATAGGTGTCATTTGTTTAATTCAAGACTTCCACAAAAGAGTTCCTGAATACTGTAATGCTTCAGAATATTCCTTTTTTAGTCATTTCCAAAAGAGGATAGGCATTTACCATCAAGAGGGTAATGGCCAGCAATATCAGTATTTAAGAATCATAGAGGTAAAACACAGAATAGTAAATGCCACAACCATGATCAGAGCAGTAGTTCTTCACATATGTAAGGAGTTACAGAAAATGTATTTTCTTTGGATATACTTTAGTACAGCATTTTAACCCTGTTAGCAGTCTTACTCTTACATTAAGGAAATTATTAGGATAAGTACAGGTGATACCCTTTTTGCATTATGAGAATGTATTTATG
>NC_091578.1:9121551-9131551 GCF_042767895.1 Penaeus vannamei
TTTATATGGAAATCTATAATTATGCACAAATGCTAAAAGTAGAAACAATTCATCTAGGTACAGGAAACGTAAAAACAGTTGGTGGAATATAGCATTGTTCTAATGTGTATGATTATGATGTTACAGTATTTAAACAGTTATTGAATATCAACAGAACTGAAGAGTTGCAACATACATGTTACCAGAGACCAATTACTGATTTTTCATTTCTTATCCAGTTTTTATTCTTTCTTTGTCAGCAAGGGTAGAGATACCATGGTATATTTCCTAGCTAAATTTTTTTCTTCTTTTTTGGTAGACCTAAGATCATACGCTTACATACACTCTAATGGATGCCCTGTCAATCAAGTACTTAAGGATAGCATCACCAACAGGTGGGAATGAGTAGAAGAGATGTCCTAGGAGCCAAGACTGTGCCTACAACTAGGACAACGCACCAGTGTCCCTACTGTCCTTACGTCACCCCATACACCACCAGTCTCAAGAAGCATATCCGTACGCATACTAAAGAAAAACCATTCGCATGTTCTCAGTGTCCATTCCGAACCACCCAACCAGAGAACTTGAGAAGACATTTCCATACACACAGTGGAGAGAGGCCCTATGCGTGTGATCACTGCTCCTTCAGAGCGACTCAGAAATTTAGCTTGCAAAGACACATCTTTTCACATCATCAGTCTTAGTTGTGAGTTAAGAGGATTTTCTCGTGAAATGTGGCTATACTGGGAGGATTTTTAGAGTTCTATGTATGTTTTCACAGAAAATTGATAAATTCAAAAAGAATGAATTAATTCTTTTGATATTAGTTGTTCATTGATAAGATATTGGTAGCTGTTGTTATTGTTATGGCTTACTGGTGTTGTTATTATTATTATTGTTATTATTATTATTATTATTATTTTTGCAGTATTTTTCATTGTCACTGATGATTTTTGTTTGTCTATAATTTTTACTTCTATTTACTTAGATGGTATACTATCTTAATACTTTTCTTGTCTCTTTCTTTTAGTGTCCTTTGACAACCATAATTTTTATCACTTGTTTTCATATTAATGAAAAACATATAGATCAATATAGATCAATAGATAAAGAATGAATAATTTAATGCAGGAGAAGATACCAGATACCAGATGATATATGAAAATCAGATTAGTCAATTTTGAATTAAGGTAGTTGATAATTTTACTAAATTTTTACAGCATATACCAGTCATTTAAAATATTACATTGCATTTGTTGAATCTGAAGGATTTTCACATGGGTTTATATATGATATAAGAAGCTAGTAGGTTAATGGGCACAAATATTTGCAGACCAAAAATAAAGGAGACTTTTTGAGTTTTATCATCACATTTTCAAGGCATTAGAATGTGTTGAATAGATAAAACAGTGAGCATGGTTTCTGTTCTGTTCTTCCCCCTTGTCACACCTGTTTTAGAAAGGAATTGATGAGTCACAAGAAGTGTGATGAAACGAGTTAGATTTTGAAGATTATTATTCAGTATATTATGATTATTTGATGTTGCTAATTTTCATCATTATTATTATTATGGTTAGTATTTTTGTTATTGATGGGTAATTATTAAATTTTTTCATTGCTATGGATGGAATGGTAAATACACAAGAGAAAATAGTTGCTTCAAATTTATAGCATTGAAAGGGGATTGGCACTATATTTGAGAGTGACCTGATGTAGGAAACATTTTTATTGCATCAAGAACACTGGTTTCGAATAGTGTGTAACTGACCAAAATGTCTGGGAAATGTTATTTATATAAAGAGCTTCGTGAATTTCTAATGCATTTTATTTTTAGGTATAATAACAATGATAATCCTGAGGCAATTATTGCCAGGGTGTTGATATGAAAGCAATCGACTCGAGTGTGAGAGATGTTTTATATTATTTGATTCATGGAAGAAAGTAATTTTCCACCCCAGTCATGTATATGAGGTTATATATTTTCTTGCATGGTTTAAGAGAAATTACCTGGGCATTAGCCTATTGTAGTCACAGGGATTAGTCTGAACTGTGATTTACTCCACTCTTACAATAAATGATATGAAATGGCAGTTCGCATTACAGGAAGGATGTCCATTCTATATGTTCATCATAGAATTTGTTTTATGTGTCGGCAGTATGTTGAGCCATTAGTCCTTATACCATTCTCAGAAAGTTATATATGCTATCCGATTGCATCTGTCAATCTCAAGTATCTACTGGACTGGCATGATTAGAAAATGGGAAACTCTGGTTTAAGATTTTCTTCAGTTTCTTCTTAACCCACCCGCGCCGGGGTACATTTTGTAGCCAAAATGTAAAAAATCCGGGCAGCTACAAAATCGGCGGGCGGAGCTTCCCCGGAGTCTGTCCGCCCGCCCGGCCGCCCGCCGCTTCTGCCGCGGAGCACGGCTCCGAGACAGCATCGCACTGGCGGGCAGCCCGACACTGTTTATTTTTTCCCTGTGTCCCATATATGTGACACCCGGGACGAATGGGTTAAGCAGCATATGACAAATGGGAAAATCTTTTTCTTTGTTTTTGATTCGTCATTGCTAAATTGAATGTGGTTCACATCCTGTATGTCACATGTCTATATTTGTCATTCGATATTCTTTATCCTTGGTCCAATAATGATAATAATAAGTAACATTTTGCTATTTGTATAATTTTTTTTCTATGATATTCAGTTTTCTGCAATACAATCTGTGCCACTGGTCACGGTTGCCAGGAACATAATCCTAAGCACAGAATTATCATCCTCCCAGAAGCTGGTGCTCTTCCAGTCATGGCTGACAGACAGTACATTCCACACTTGTTCATTGATGGAAATAATGCAAAAGCTCCTTTTTAGATGCCCATCGAATCTGATAACCTTCTAAGAGGTTTTTGCCTTATTTGCGAATCATTCCCGTCACCCCAGCCTCCTGCTGAAATGCTCATGACGACGAGTTCGTGTCATCCCAACCCACAGCAAAATTTTCCCATGATGGCATGTTCATCTTACCCGCCCCTTCAAGTCCAATATTTTCATGATGTGATGGTCACATCATCTGGATCATAGGGGTTAACCCAGTAACGACTGGTCTCCCACATACGAGATACCCGAAAAAATAAACATTACTGTTTGTCAAAAAGGTAGTTATTATTTAAGTATTCTGACAAGTTACATTACTGTTTGTAACTCAAGTGTCCTATCCATTATCTGTCATGCAACAGAGAATGAAGGTCAGAATTTCATTAATCTGATATGTATATAAATGCAAAATGCCTGAAGTTGTAGGTCTCTTATTCTCTATTTTGAGGAAGAAGATTATCTTCAAATAAATTTGATAACCCTGGTTTTAGAGAAGTTGTACAGTTGTATATATCCTGGAAGTTGCCAAGGATTGTGCATTTTCTCATTTGTTTCAAGTAGTTCTTTTTATTTATTTCATAATAGTATTGATTGTCAGGAATTTGAACATACTCACCATTGTTGTCAGATAATTACTAAAAATTAATCATGAAGAAGAGAGCTAATGATGTACTTGACAATTATATGAAATAGAGTTATATTATTCAGACATGTTGCATTCAGTCAGTCATTTATCTCAAGGATGTCTATGCCTCAAGCAAAAGATATCTGAGTATAGATGTTGATTATGGGAACCCAGATAAGTCATCCACAGAAGATAATAAAGAAGACATGGGATCGCCAGTATAAAGAATAAGACAAAGCCTCCTCTACAGGTGGAGCGGGAGACTACCTATCAATGGACTGATGGCAGAGGAAGCATAGGGGATTGGGAGGACTTCACCTCCCCCAAAAGGAAGATCTTTGAGTGCCCTCACTGTACATACACCACTCCTGCTAGCCAAACACTCAAGAGGCATATTCTTACTCACACTGGAGAGAAGCCATTTATTTGCCAGTACTGTTCTTATAGTACTACTAGAAAAGCTCTCTTGAGGGAGCACATTAATACGCATACTGGGGAAAGGCCATATTCTTGTCCCTTTTGTGAATACCGATCATCGCACAAGAACATTCTGAAGATTCACATACGCAGGCACACTGGAGAAAAACCCTATGCCTGTTTTTATTGTTCTTACCGTGCCACCCAAAAGTCATGTTTGAATACCCATTTGCAAAAACACAAGATGGATGGCACAATTACATAAGAACAGAGTTGCATTTGAAGCCCAGCAGGATAGCATGTTTGAAAATTAAATGATCCGCATAGAAAAAGAGATATTACATCTCATAGTAACTTTCAAAGCTATCCAGTAAAATAGCATGTGGTAAGAAAATTGTAATGCCTCATATGTAAAGGAATGATTGGTAACTTTAGATACATTTTTGCAATTTATACAGTTACATGTAATGTAGACCATGAATGTGTTATTAAAGAAAATCTTTTAGTATTTATACATATCATTTACATGTGACACCTAAGTACTGGCTGCAATCATGGTAAAATTGTTATTCCTACTTTCAGTATGGAATATTTGTAGTATATTTAATTTACAACACATTTTAGATTGATTATGGGTTTGCCTGTTATATGAGTGCACTTACTTATTTTACTGAATATAGAATGCTGATTATCTTGAGTCAGTTGAAGATGTACTTTACTTTTGACTTCTTCTTCTTTGTATTTTTATGATGCATTACACATGCTGTAAATTTTGTTCACATAGCATTTCTTTTCAGAAATAGTGGATTGTTTTCAAAAGTAATTCTTTACCTTTCATTTAAACTTGGAGAGTAAGAGTGAGAGAGAACAAAAATTGGAAAACATTCACAATCTTTACATTGAAATGTTAATTGTAGAATGTAGCCAAGTGTTCTTCTTTTTCATGAATGGATGAAAGCTTTAAAGTCACCAGATCTGTAAAAGATACTGATTTGGAGTTAGGAAACTATCATGAATATGTTACATGTATTGCAAAGAAATAAGATGAAGCCTCCTCTGCAGGTAAGCCAGTGGACTGATGAGTCACCCACTGGAGCTGGACAGGGCATCACTACCAGGGTGTATTACTGCAATCACTGTACATTCAGCACAACGGGTATATATTCTCTGAAGAGACACAGCTTAAAGCACACAGGAGAAAAGCCATATGTATGTCCTATTTGCCCATACAAGGCAGCAAGGAAAGATATGTTAAAGGAACATACAATGACACATACAGGGGAGAGGCCTTTCAAGTGTGCACACTGTTCGTACAGTGCTACGCAGAAGAATGTTCTCAGGGCTCATATTCGTACACACACTGGGGAGAGACCATATGCATGTTCAATTTGTTCTTATCGGGCAATTAGAAAATCAACGTTAAAGGCCCATATGATGACTCACCTTAATGAGGAATTCTCATAACTCAGGACCCAAGTTGAATAGTGGTTGCTTTTTATGTATAAAAATGTTTGATGGAAATGTGAAAATTTTGGGTGAATTTGTTTATTTAACATTTATGAATATTGTAAACATCAAGCTGCTACCTTTGATTATATGTTTATCAAACAAGAGAGTTGGTGTAAAGTACATGGCAAGTTATTTTTTGTGGCAAAATATTGTGATTTGACATTTTCTTCCTCCTTTGTCATTTCCTACTCCTCCCTCTTTTTTCTGTAGTATTTTCAAAAAAGGATTGGGGAATTATGTATTTGGGCTAATAATACTCAAGATGTTCCACCTCACTTTTCTGAAAATGTATTTAAAAAACAGAATATTCAGTCTTGGTATCACTTATAACATATGAGTGAAAAAAGACAGAAGGGGAATTAAGAGTCCATTTTGCTTTTTAAATCAAGAGTAAGATGAACCTCCTCTGCAGGTGGAGCTGGAATCAAACTGCCAGTGGCACGAAGTAAGAGGCAGCACAGGCGCTTGGCAGGGCCTCCCTTCCTCCAGCAGTGGCCACCAGTGTCCTCATTGCCCCTACAACACAACTGAATCTAATAAGCTGAAGAGACATATTCTGAAGCACACAGGAGAGAAGCCTTTTTCGTGTCCCTACTGTTCATACCGAGCTGCAAGAAAAGAGCTCTTAAAAGATCACATCAACATCCACACTGGAGAAAGGCCTTATACTTGTCCATATTGTCCATACAGTTCTTCCCGTAAGAACATTTTGAAAGTCCATATCCGTCGACATACAGGAGAGAAGCCTTATGCATGTGTGCATTGCCCATATCGTGCTGCCCAAAAATCAAACTTGAATAATCACCTTTTGACCCATAAAATGAGTGATTCAGATTTACACTGAAAGGGAGAGGAAGAGGGAAATGTGAAATGTGCTGATGGGAGTGTAATCTTGTAATTTCTGTCAAATACCAGAAGTTTGAACCACAGTGTGACAATTTCATGGATAGATTCGAAAAAGTTGTAGATTGTTCTGTATGGTGTAGAGCAGTGGTTCAAAAAACTATAGAGCATTCTCCCCTTGTATCCTCCTCATACCCCTAGGGTGGTATGAGAAGGCTACAAGATCATTGTTTAATGAGAATAATGAAATCATTCCAATAACAATGCCATTACATACTTGCAAAGTACAATTCTGTCATTCATCCAACCTGTTTTCTATGAAGTTCGCTCTCCTTCATTTCAGTCTCATGAGTATTTCCATATTATATGTCATGTTTTCAAATTGTTTTAGTTCCTTGAACTGTAAGTTCATTTTGATAACTAGCTGATTCATAACTTCAGGTACTTAGTAAAATGCCTAGTGCATGTAATATTTGTTTCATATGTTTTAATCCAAGCAGAATTTTTTTTCTTAAACAGTGTTAAGATATAAATAAATAAATTATTGGAAGCAGAAAGGGGGTGTATTATAAGATAGTTTGGGAACCACTAGTTTAGAGAATTAAGTTTGTTTGTTTTTTTCTTTTTCTTCTTCTTATTATTATTTTTCCTTTTTTCTGTTTGGTTTCCTAAGTCTTATTGAATGTATTAATCTCAACCATTTTATTGAAGTGAAACCAAAGAAAAACAACATATAAGTTTAAACTCCTTTTACAAAAAAAAAAAAAAAAAGTATATATATATGTTACACAGAACTTATAAAGTGAACATCCATAATTATCAAGTAAAATGATTTTTGTCATATTGAATGTGTGTGTATGGGTGAATTTGTAGGCACGTGTTTGTGTGTCTGAAATGAAAGACACAACTGTCTTTCCAGATTTTGGAGAAAGCATTCTGTGACATGTAAACACAGATGACAGGTCTGGTGAAACAAATTGTCAATGGATCTTTTACTGCTTGATAGGATGTAATTATGAGTAATTACTTTGGCATATTCATTCTTTCTCAAATTACCAAATAATATAGTAGAACTTTTGTTAGATCTGTGAAGAGATCCTTTAACATTATTGTTTTTACACAGTTGAATACTGAAATACAGTACAGAAACAAACACAGCTGCAATTTAAAACTTTGGTCAATTTCTGACTATCAGAAACCAGTCATATTAGTAAGTTTGTTTTACATGAATTATTGTAGCTTAAAACTCATTTTATTGAATTTCTGATTTATTATTGCCCTAAGCGAATGCTATGCTATTTTTAGTTTTGTTTCCCAACCCTGATTGCACTTGATTATTTCAAAAAATTATTTAAATGGAACTACAAACTCTTCAACTAATTGTATATACCATACAACAGATGTAGCCACTAGTTGTCTTGTATTGTTCAACAAACAAAACTGGAAAGGTAGTTGTGTGGCACAAGTAGGAAGAAATAAACAGAATTGATTTTATTTTTCTGTGATAATATATTAAGAGAAATATAAGATTTATATGATGTACATACATTCACTTACATACATACATACACTTTTAAAACATGAATAGTCATGCAGATATAAGACATACACATATATAGACACAGTTACGCACATTTGCACTCAATTGTGTACACACACATATACACACACATTCACACACACCCACATGCACACACTCGCAGAAACACTAATGTTTTACTTTTTACGTCAATCTACACTCTTGGTAGATTGCTCTTCATTATTATTATTATTTATTTATTTATTTATTTATTTATTTTTATTTATTTTATTTTTTTATCGTTTCTTGTTATTTTTTCAATTAGTTTTATCTGTTGAAAGCTTGTTTTCATAGTGAGTAATTTACTGGTGAAGTCCTCATGGGGAAAAGAAGGAAAATTAGATGACTATTACATTGCAATAACAAGTAAGATGAAGCCTCCTCTGCAGGTGGAGCGGGACACAAACTCTGACTGGGCTGATGGACGAAGAACAGCAGGGGAATGGCAGAGCCCCCCTGTCACCTCGGGCAGGGTGCACCAATGTCCGCACTGTGCCTACAATACTTTTGATTCCTTTAAGTTGCGTAGACATATATTGAAGCATACTGGAGAGAGACCTTTCTCTTGCCCATATTGTTCTTATGGCACTACTCGGAAAGAACTTCTCAAGGAACACATTAATATCCATACTGGTGAGAAACCTTATAACTGTCCCCATTGCCCATATAGTGCGTCTCAGAGAAGTTGCTTAAATGTTCACATAAGGAGACATTCTCCCAATGAACGATCATTTACATGCCCATACTGTCCTTTCAAAACATTCCAGAAGTCTAAGTTGAATAGCCATGTGTTAACTCATAAGGCAGGACATCATATTCCCTGAGGAAAGGAAAATAGAAATTTACTGTGTATTGATTACCTCTTTTATAAAAATAGGATACCTCTCTGTTTACATGAATAAGTGACTAGGAATTCTGAGTGTATGAAGTAGAATACCTTGATGGCTAGTCTGTTGTAAGAAAATGGTACAAACACAAAAATACTGGCTTTGGGGTCATGAATTAGTGTTCTCGTCTTATTTTATGGAAAACTTTCTGGGATGTTAGGGGCTATTCTGTTGGAAAAGCTTCAGGCCTTGTATGTATTCTATAACCCATTTTAAAGATATATTGCTGCGAAACTGTTGAATGTAAAACAAAGAAAGAAAATCATGAAAATTGTTTGACAGATAGAGGTCATCCCTGATTACCATTACTATATATATATTTTTTTTCCTTCTTTTTATGGCTGTATAAAAATTTTGAAAGTGATATTTACATTACCATTGATTTTTTATGCTCCAAAAGATCTCCATGGATTATTCAGTGAAGGCTGTCTGATATGTGGTGTTAAATTTCTGCATTATAGAAGTATTTTTGTCTACCATTCAGCAGTTTAATCTGCTTTTTTTATACTGTGTTATTATCAGTTTTATTAATTGATTAGCATTGTTTTACAAAGAATTTATGAACTGAGTGTGATTAAGAGTTGACAAAATTACACTATTATGAAAAGTAAGATAAAGCCTCCTCTACAGGTGGAGCAAGAGGCTAGCTATCCATGGACAGATGGAAGAAGAACAGCAGGAGAATGGCAGGGCCTCACCTCCTCGAGCAAGGTGCATCAGTGTCCACACTGTGCCTACAGTACTACCGATACTTACAATTTTAGGAGGCACACCCTTAAACACACTGGGGAAAGACCCTTTTCCTGTCCCCATTGTTCCTATAGTGCTTCAAGAAAGGAGCTTCTCAAAGATCACATTAATCTACACACTGGGGAAAAACCATATAGCTGTTCCCATTGTTCTTACACTGCTTCCCAGAGGAGTTCTCTAAATGTTCACTTGAGAAGGCATGCGTCTGAGATGAGGTTCATGTGTCCATATTGCCCGTTTCAGTCAACACAAAAGGTTTCTTTGAAAGTGCACATGTTAAATCATGTCACAAAAGATACTCCAATATGAAAGTCTTAATTAAGTATTGATCAGATTTAGATAGCTAATTGAAATTTCAAATGCAAAAGTTGTAAATAAGTGATGGCCATTTTTGGATATATGTATATATGTGTGCGTGTGTGAATGTACACAGTCCTTTCATTCTCTGTTAAATTCATTACATTTCATTAATCTGCGGCTAGTCCCACAAAATATATTATACTACTTTGTAAATATTTTCTACTGTAAGAACTGTA